>NC_085957.1:8102590-8406629 GCF_963556715.1 Cydia fagiglandana
CGGCCAAGCGCGAGTCGGACTCGCGTTGCAAGGGTTCCGTACATTACCCAAATTTCAACAACGTATTTTTTATATGTGAAACGCGAGTGAATTGCCATTAAAAAACCCGTTCAAAAACTAAGTAATGTGCGACTCGCACTTGCATATCTAATAGGTCTTCCTGTCATCTATAGGTAAACCCAGTAGTTTCGGAGATAAAGCCCCCCCCTCATAGCCAAACAATGACCATTCCCCCCCCCCCCCCCATTTATCCGTTTACGAGCCAATTACGAAAACCTGAAAATAGGGACTTGGAAATTAATTATTATTGATTATTGAACTTACCCCCTTTAATACCTCTTTAAATATTGATCGTAGCGAAAAAGTGTACAGAACCTTTTTTGTGGACAATTTTATGCTTAATATTTATGTAGAATATTATTTTGCAAAGGGCCACTGTTTACGAGTTATTTAAGAAAAACTAATAAAAAGTGACCTGTGAACTGATTGTAATTAACTTTCTTCCATTAATATCGCTTTAAATATTGATCCTAGAGAAAAGTGTTCCAGATATTTTTTGGAGGAAATTTTATGTAGATAATTTATTTTTAAAAACCTATTTTGTTATGGGACACCGTTTACGAGTTATTTACAAATAACTAAAAAGGGACTGTAAAATTATTTATAATTAACTTACCCGCTGCTTTATCTTTTTAAATATTGATCCTAGCGAAAAGTGTTCTACATGTTTCTAGTAGGAAATTTTATGTTTATTATTTAGGTATCAGATTTTTTTTGCTATGAGTCATACTTTTCAAATTATTAACGAATAAATAAAAACAAGGAAACTTAGAATTCATTATACTAGAACTTTCCCTCTTTATTATCTTTTTAAATATTGATCCCTGCGAAAAGTGTACTGAATCTGTTTTGTTCAAAATTTTGTGTAGATTATTATCGTTTAACAACATTTTTTGATATTGGCCACCGTTTATGAGTTATTTACGAATAACTAAAAAAAGGGACCTTAGAAATGATTATAATTAAATTTCCCGCGTTAATATATCTTTGAATATTGATCCTAGCGAAAAATTGTACTGAATCTTTCTTGTAGGCAATTTTATGCAGATTACTTATGTAATAGAACATTTTTTGCCATGCGCCTCCGTTTAAGAGTTATTTACGAAAAACTAAAAAAAGGGACCTTTAATGTCAAATATCTCACTTCCGGTCAAGATTTCGATCGAGCAACCGGCAAATTCGGATTCAGGGGGGTCTAATTAGGTTAAAAAACCCAGTTGCCAAAAAGTAATATGCTTTGCCAGTCGAAATCGTTTTGATGAAAAATATGACCAGTCTAATATAATTTCATTGTTTTTACCTTTAATTCCGACGTTTCAGCTGAGTTGCACTAGCTGTGGTCACGGAAAGACTGACGTCCCAACAAACCCACAAACGCCAACCAAACGCGCGTCCAAACGCGGTAGACCCGTTTGTGTAATTAAATATATGTACAAAACGCGAGAGTTTAAAGTGTTAGATTTCACTCACGTTTCACATAAAAAATACATTGTTAACAGTGCCGGATTAACCAATAAGCAAAACAAGCACGTGCTTAGGGCACCACGTTCAGGGGGGAGCACCAAAATGCCAGGATTCGGGCCTGGTTCGGCCTAAAAGTAAAATTGCGTTTTTTATATCGAAACATTTTCGCGCTCGCTTCGCTCGCCTTTTCAATAACTTTCTAAGGTATGACAAAGGTGACATTCGGGTGACGACTGCAGCAACATTACTCTGTTGCAAAGTACTGTCAACTTAGTTAAGTTAAATATAGACCTGTTTAAAACAGCCAACGAAGTATTCCTAAGAAATACTAGGAACACTAACAGGCTGGTCATAAATAAAATGCAAAGAACTGCCACTTTTAAGAAAAATTGTTATGCTATGTGTGTCAATATATTTAATAAGTTACCCAACAACATAAGAGAATTGCCCAATAGTAAATTTAAAAGAGCACTTTTTCAATGGCTGCTGTCTTCGACATTTTATTCTATTAATGAATACCTTGTAAATCAACAATCTAGTTTTTAAATTATGTTAATTGAAGTGGTTTTGTTTGAGATAGATACATGATATATTATTATTTCATAATTGACAGTGTATTTTTATTTCTATTGTTGTTGATAATTAATTTGTATTAAACTAGTTTAAGTAGGTTAAGTTAGGTATATATTACACTAAAATTTGCATGCTGCATAATCAGTTAAGAAAGATGGGACTTAAAAATGTATAATTTTACAGAAACAACTTGTATATAACCCTTTTTATCGCAAATAAAATGATAAAAAATGATTAAAACTTCCGTGATAAAATGATGTGACTGATTTCCATACTAAAAGTAAAAATGTACAACTGTCTATCATATTGCGTTTTTATATCGAAAAATTTTCGCGCTCGCTTCGCTCGCGTTTCAATCACTTTCTTAGATATGATAAAGGTGACATTCGGGTGGCGACTGCAGCAGTATTAGGTACTCTGTTGCAACATTACTGCAACGGCACTGTCAATTTTCGTGATAAAATGATGTGACTGATTTCCATTCTCAGCTGTAATGCGGCATTGAACTTCTCTCAATTTACAAAAAAAAATCAATGTAATCTTGATGACCCTAGGGAGAGGGGGCACCATGGTCTAGAAATGCTTAAAGCATCAAAATATCTTAATCCGGCACTGATTGTTAAAAATTGTGTAATATACGGAACCCTTGGAACGCAAGCCCGACTCGCACTTGGCCGGTTTTTTTTTCAGATTACCTCAATTACAGTATACTACAATACAATTCAAATACTCTTTATTGCACACCTCATTACAGAAAACAATACAAATAATACAGGAAGAAGAGATTAAACAACAGGCGGTCTTATCGCTAAAAAGCGATCTCTTCCAGACAACCTTACTACTTTTGAGGTTAGAACAACCCACGAAAACATTTAATGTAAAGTGTTGCCAAGACTAGTTGCATAAAGCTTTTACACTAAAAAAGTTATCAGATCCGTAGTAGGTACCAAGACTTTTACTCTGTCATTCCTAACTTTATAAGCTCTAACAGTATAAAGCCAACATCTTGGTCAAACAGTACGGCTTGGCCGTTTCGTTGGTGTCATACTCATATGGACAATCCCGTAATGACACTTTCAGAATTTGAAAGACCTTTGTTGCTACTTTGTACAACAAGTCCACTGAGGGAGTGTTTGTAAAAACGACATATCAGTTTATATAAACTACGATAATACAAGGTCATATAAGCAGGCATAATTTTAAAACATTTAACATTTAGGTTTTCAGAAAAGTTACGTACCTATTTCTACCGACATCTATGTATGTAGGGCCTATATAAAATAAGCCAGGAAATTTATGAAAGTGAATTAAAGTTCATGTTGCACTGATAGAATCATTTTAAACAAATATTCTAAATATAATTATTCTCAAATTTCAGGAGCTGATACAAGCAGCCAGAATGAGTCTCTGCTGAGTCGCCGGCGCCGGACGTAGGGTTGCCAGATCGAAAGGCGCTATTATCGGGAAATAATATAAATTTTTCGGGATTTTGGGACTTAAGTCGGGAAAAAAAATACATTCAAATTAAAGTAATTGTGTTAAAAACAACGATATTTTACATTTTTGGCACTACGTCAGCTCGCTCGCTCGACGACAGTTCGGAACTTGAAATTGTTGTTTTATAACGCGTAGCTGTTTTTCGGGACAATTTACACTTTGTCGGGAATCGGGAACACATGCTAAAAATCGGGAGAATCCCGCCAAATCCCGACCATCTGGCAACCCTAGCCGGACGTGCGTCGCGCGCCTCGGGCGACTGACGTCTTCGTGTGAGTCGCCAATTGCAGGGGAAATTACGAATAGTTAGGTATAAAAGCTACTTTAGTCAACCTCGCCTTAGTACTGTTTGTATTGACTGAAATACAAGTAGCATATATGAGACGTTCGGACGTATCCGTGAAAATACGAAGGTAAAGGAAATTGCACTACATTTTTAGAACCTATTCACCTGTCAGTAAAATATTGAAAAGGAAAGTTCATGAGTTTTATTATTTTCTTTCCTCCAACAGCTTCACATGGAGCAAATGTAAACCTTTTATGTTAATAATATCAGTAATGTCAAGGTACAACGCTCTTTAGAGCATATTGCCATTCCTTTTACTTGAGTGGCCTGTGGGTTAACTATACGAAGCGAGCCTACGATGCATTAAAAGTGCAGTATAACAATGCATTCAGAATGCTGTTGGGCTTACCTCGTAGATGTAGTGCATCTGGCATGTTTTGCGAAGCTAGAAGTTTTCTGGCAATCATGCGCAAGAAAATAGTATCTCTGCTAGGTCGAGTTAGAAGCAGTCCCAAACATACATGTTCGAAAAGTAGAACTCCCTTAGTAGGCCAAGCAATAAGAAGTTATAGAGGGAAATGCTAGGAACACAATTTTTGACTACGTAACTTTGTTTGGACTAGTTAGGAGGTGAACATATCAAAAGTCCCCGGCTGTAGCCCCGGTGCTGGGGGGTAGACTAGTTATAGTCCAAACAAAGTTACGGAGTCAAAAACTGTGTTCCTAGCATTTCCCTCTACAACGTTTTTTGAGCATTCATTTCCTGACCTATAGATCGTGTTTCAATTTATCGCCTCTCGTTGGCAATTAAGGTGGTTCGCTTTCCATACAAAAAAAAACAATTACATAAGTACCTAATAGTGTGTAATTACTTAATATAACGCAATTGTTTTTTGTATGGAAAGCGAACCACCTTAACTATTCGCACAACGTTTTGTAGTTGCAGTAAGTACTTACATATGGCCGGTTAAATTTTCGAAATAGGTATGTATTTACGTACAGTGCTAATTGCCGCACATAGAATAATTAAAGTTTGATCAATCGGAATATGTTCCTAAGTCACTTATTACATTTCGAATTATAAGTCTGTATTTTACAGCTTTAGATGTGCATGACTGCATATGCACATCTAAAGCTGAAAAATGCTTTCATGAAATTATGGCTAAATTATGTTAATAGGGACAAATGTATCATTTTCAACCAAATGGGTTCTTATTATCTGTTGTCAATAAGGCGCTATTTCCATAAAGCTTCAATTTGAAATCAGCCTCGTCGACAACCGACAATGTTAACCTTTTGGTTGAAAACGTCACAAATTATGGCGATAGAGAATACAATGTTCTGTTGCCAGAGTGCAGCACTAGTAAAACCCGTAAACGAGTGAATTGCAAAAAAGTGTAGGTAACACAATGGAATATTCACAAAAATATGAAAGAATGTAACACAAAATGAAGAAAATGTATGTGTTTTTTTTTGTGTTACGTCACGCAATATTTTTCACGACGTAGAATAAAAGTGGCGTCGAATTCAGGAATCCGCAAATACTATGGTAGCCGATAGCCAAGTAATTTATTAATAGAACAATGTTAAAACAGTAGTAGAAACGGTGAGCTTTGCAAATTTTTAGTAGATTGGTTTGGTTTTGGTAGATTTCTCGGTTTGGCATGCTTGATGCTCTTCACATCACCACAGACGGAGGTCGACAGTTCGAATCTGTCTTGTTCAACCAATTGATGGAGGCACATGCACGCATACGAAGTATACGAACCACATATTACACTACCATCCTGGAGCTAATTGGATTATTTGCATCTACTATTATAGTATATACCTATGCCTTATTTTTACGCCTAAGACCCTAAGTTTTTAACAAAAACCATTATTTCTTTTATACCTACGGGCGGTTTAGCTCCCGTACCTACCTCTATTATACCTAGCCACGTGCTAAAGCAACAATGTCCTTTAAATCCGTATCCCGTATCGTGATAGTATTAAGATTCAACTCGTCTACATCGAGGTGGTCGATCGTCCTAAATACATTACCAAAACATGTTAACTCGTATGAGCCGTTACATAGATTTGTAAGATTTGAACCTTAATACTATCATGATAATTATTGATTAATATTTTTAAATAATTTGTTAAGCATATTTACACTTGCAAATATACACTTGCAGCATTCTAATATTATGGTATGGTAAACATATAACATGTTATATATTCGCGATTCATGTCGACAGCCAGTGTCAGGCCCCCGCCCGCCGCGCGAGCAGCCGCCCCCCGCGCCCGCCCCCGCCCCCGCCCCGCAGTAATAGTTATCTGTTTCCCTCGGGGGCAAAGTTGTTGTTCAATCGCTCGTGCTAATATTGATACCCGAGCAAGCGAAAGATTCCAAAATTGAACCGATAGCGTAGCGAGTGGTTAAAAAAATGGAATCTTGAGCGTTGCGAGGGTTTCAAAGCGCGAGGGTTAAACAAAATTTGCTCCCGAGTGAAACACAAAATGTTTCACCACACCGACCCGAAGCAAATATTAAATGTAAAATATCAAACAAAATCAAATCCAAATTAATGTTACCTATTAAATATTTATCATCCAAAATCATCATAAAAGTCAGTTCTACCGGCAAACATAAGAAAACAACTCAAAATTTGCATTTGATTACTTTGCCTCACATGTGAATAAAATGCAACTTTGCTATCAGTTTTTGAAGTGCTAAGAAAGCCTTTCCGAGTAGGTGTGGTGAAAAATATAATGTTCTAATGCTGAAACGTATCACTATCACTGTTTAGTTAGAACAACATGAACCTCATAGAACCCTCTTTCAAGTGCTATTGAAAGAGGCGGCTATACAGGGCCTGGGGCCTAGGGCGGCGAATAGTTATTTACGATACAAGTGCGGAAAAGCGGAAATTCGAACGAGTGGCGATAAATTAAAACACGACCGAAGGGAGTGTTTTAAATCCACACGATTTGCAAATTACCTATTCGCACGTGTATCGTACAACGTTTTACAGTACATGGCCCTTTAAGCTTTTGACATACGCACGAAAAGTGCAATTTTACGCACTAGTGCGGGAAAATAGGACCATAATTATATACTTTAAATGATATTTTTATTATTAATTTGTATAAATGAATGTCATTAGTCATTGCCTACATTAAATGTACTTAATCTATGCTTCCATAAATACATTTACTATCATTATCAATATATTACAAGACGTTGCACATATGTCGTTGTTTCACTTATATGCACACCAATATAGCCTAATATAACTGGAAAGCCTGGCAGGCTAATCTTTTAACACGTTGGCTGCCATGAACATTAAACATCACCGTTGCGATCACGTAATCTTCTCTGTGTGCCCATGAGCATCACCAGTGGAATCGAAAGCTCGTTACCTCTTTATTGACCTCAGTAATAAATGTATAGTCAGATGCTGGGATCACTAAATTTGTAAGGGGCGTGGGAGATACACTTTAGGTGAAGGATGGTGGGCAGCCAATGTGTTTAATACTTCGTTTATTTTTGGTAGGCTTAATTTTGCTGCCCTTTTTAGGGTACTTACCGTAAAAAAACCTATGCTAAAATAAAAGGTAAAAAAACCTATTTCTATCTAAAGAGTTTGTATAGGTGTAACTGGGTCACAGCTGAATTCTTATAATGCAAACCGAAGGGCTATATGCAAGAGTACTCGTATGGAATAACAAACACCTTACGACAAAGACCATAATAACTGTCTACCAAACTTGTGTCTTTAGAGAATACTCTTGTAGGGGGCCGAAACCTGGACGTCGTAAGCTAATCAGGAACGAAGACTTAATTAACACCTTCCACGTGCGCTGCCTTCGGAGTAGGTAGGTATGGTATACTAAACATAACATGGAAAGACAGGGTTACTGGTTACCAACGAAAGTGCGCTGGAGTTTGCTAAGCTTCCTAGTATCACCGCGCTTATAATCTGAGACCGCGCTACTCAAACAGAGACGTTTGCGGCGGCTAGGGCATGTTTAACGAATGGACAGTGCTATTAGGCAAGTGCAACGTAAGACGTCATTACTCCGCTTTAAAGACTGCGTAAAGCGTAATATGATTGCGTTTAACAATAAAGCACTGCAACTCATGGAAAGACCTAGCAACACACCGCGTTAAGTGGAAGAACACCTTTTAAGAGGTCGCGTAACCAATGTTAGGTCCTGGTTTCAAGACTTGGCCCGAAAACGAGCAATAAGACATATATGTGCGATGAGGGTCGCCTTAATGCGAACCAGGTATGTTGCGGATGCAGATTTTTTATGACATCCGCGGATGCGGATATTTAAAGCCTCACATCCGCGGATGCGGATGCGGATGTCAAGATTTGGTACTCAAAAAACGTCAAATGTTACATATTTAGTATTTTTTATTTAAAAAAAAACGAACCGTTTAGTATTTGAACAAGAATATAGGTGACGTTCCACGGCAAAAGGTACCTTATGGCGGCTGGCGCTTACGTCGCATGGCGCCGCAATAATATTGGAGCGGCGTTAATAATAGCGTAAGCGCCAACCGCCATAAGGTACCTTTACCTGTGGGACGTCACATAGGTGTGTTTTATTTAATAAACAATAACTTGGCCGGTTTTTCGGGATCTAGACGATTTCGTTATATATAATGACGAAATTACCTAAAGGCCCCAGTACACAGTGAAGGATGGGCCATGCCACACCCTGGCCATTGTGTACAGGGGGCTATGCTATGGTATGCAATGGCGGACGACTGCCGTCAGTTGTATCAGCCGTGGTGAGCAATCGGGGAGTTGTCGGTTTTTTGGCACACTTCAAAGGAATCGTGGCGTACCGTGGCCTGTGGTGTTCACACAGTCGCCATTGTTTGTTTAGTTTCTTGAATTTTTGACCGCTTGATTCAATGTTAATAGCACAAAATGTCATCATTGTGGAGCAATGAAGAGACTTATCAGTTTATTATAGATTTATATGAATCAGAGCCTGCAATTTTTTTTTTTTGATGCACCATTGTGTGAACACCTACGTGATATAGGCCTACTGTTGCGCATTGCAAAGCATGGCTTGGCATGGACCATCCTTGACCACTGTGTACTGGAGCCTTTACACTTACGCCAGCGGTGCCGTCTCTAATACGTTCCTGTTACCTACTTGGTCGACATCCGCATCATGCGGATGCTCCGCATCGATTTTATGCGAATGCGGATGTTGAAAATAATGCGGATGTTCCGCGGATGCGGATGCGAATATTCGCAACATCCCTGGTGCGGACCCTCGTATTACTTGACAGAAATGTGGACGATTATGCCGTTCAAAAATTGTGTCATATATATATATAGAGTCTGGCTACTGAAATTTTACCTAAATTTTTGGCGGGAAACTCAAAAAATCTTGGGCTGGTCACACTTTGTGTAGTAGGAATTATAGTTTTGATACTAGACAATATTTTTAATATTCTGTGCATAAGTAAGGTACCTAAGGAAATAAGTTAAATAAACGTTTACGTGCACTCAAAGTCAGCTCACATAATTTCTACCACTATTTAAAGTACAGTCAACGACAAACACATATGTTTACGTTCCAATATTTAGATTTTATAGTAATTTTTCAGAACGTTTAGTTTATCCGTTTCTTTATACACTTGTCCTATTTATGAGATTCAGGCATTAATAAATTCACGTACTTAATCAAAGTAATAGGCAAATGTTAGAAATAGTACTTAAAGTATCAAAATATTTATAGAGCACCAACCTCCTAATTTGTTTACATTTGGTTAGGAGTTGTAAACATTGCAGTTTTTCGTTATATAACGCTACACGTCGACTTCGCACATTGTCGTAATTATTTACGAGCTTGAATAATAGTTTGCGAACCTCACTCAGTATAGAAATTATTAATATTATTTAAAATAAACCCCTTATAAACCGCAAACAATTTGAATGAATGACATAAATTGACAACTGTCTTTTGGCTTTTTTTTAAATCATAGACAATTGGTGATACAACAACGAAATATCTGTCAACAAATTTTGGCTAGCCAGACTCTAGCCACGAGCGGTCCTGTCGCTAGATCACAGATGCTGCTTAATTATTTTAATCATCTGTAAATATATAAAAGGCCTGATGATGATGCTTTACGCGGCCATTGCCAAGATGAGGGGGGCGAAGTGCACCTGCCGTGTTAATGCGTCTGTAGGAGATGCAGTGCCCGGTTATGATCTTCGTAACAGACGAAATGAAAGTCTTTGATGTAAACACCAAATGTTATATTTCAGAGCACATCACTCATACGTTCAAATGATGCACAACAGTATTTACAATATTAAATTCAACGGCTAAGCAAAATAGATCGACATTTCTTATTGACGTGCCGAGACGATGACATAGAGCGAGGTACAGGCATGCGCGAGTGCGCGCGCAACCGTACCCGCCACATGGCTCCCCTCCAGAGACCGTCACTACGGGCGAGTATAATCAGGAAATCTCACTATACGACCTGAACGTGTAGTGATGATTTTTCTTCTTTCAGGGTTAATACTCTCTTGGGGAGTATGTCCTCTAGCACAGGTGCTATCTTCTACTGTATAAGCCGGCTTGAGACGATCAATCGACACCGTGACGGGTTTCCCCTTAATGGACAGTTTAAAGACCTTTTCAGTTCTTTCCAGCACCAAGTGTGGGCCGGTGTATGCTGGTTGCAGAGCACCGCGCAGAGCGTCTTCTCTTAGGAACACGTGACTGGCAGTGGCTAGGTCCTTAAAAACAAAGATTGATGGGTGACTGTGTCTCGATGCTGGCTTTGGCTGAAGCTTCTCAGTAAGCGACCGAAGACGAGCTATATAGTTCGTCACATCAGTCGTACAAGTTGAGCTTGAATGAAAGAATTCGCCAGGTAGTCTGAGACTCTCTCCATAAACGATCTCAGCTGACGAAGTTTGCAGATCTTCCTTAAAAGCACTCCTGATCCCTAGCAGGACTAAAGGAAGTGATTCAGTCCAGTTCTCCGATGAGTGGCAGGTGATAGCGGCTTTAAGTTGCCTGTGAAAGCGTTCCACAAGACCGTTACAGGCTGGGTGATATGCTGTCGTCTTTTTGTGATGGAATCCAGATATTTTAGCAAGGTGTTGAAATAAGTTTGATTCGAATTGTCGTCCGCGATCTGTGACGATTGATAAAGGACATCCAAATCTTGCTATCCATCCAGACAATAGAGCCTTTGCAACCGTTTCAGCCGTTGCGTCGACGATTGGTATCGCTTCAGGCCATCTTGAGAATCGGTCCACGGCAGTTAGGCAATAACGGAACTCATTGGACGGAGGAAGGGGTCCTATGAGATCTATATGGACGTGCGCGAATCTTGCGCGTGGCAGTTCGAAAGTGCTTAGAGGTGCTGTGACGTGCCTCGTTATCTTCGCGCGTTGGCAAGGAATACAGGCGCGTGCCCAATCACGACAATCTTTTCGAATCCCTGGCCACACGTAGCGTGTTGCGACTAGTTGCGCTGATGCGTTTGCCCCGGGGTGACTCAACATATGCAGGCTGTCAAAAACTTGTTTTCGCATCGCTTGCGTAACGAAGGGTCTAGGCTTCGATGTACTGATGTCACAGTACACTTCAGTATTGGAACCAGGAAGCATCACTTTTGTTAGTCGCAGCGATGTGCTATTATTGAGAAGTTCTTTAATTTCTAGATCTTCGTGTTGAGCTTTAGCTAGTTGCGTAAAATCAATTGGTGCATGAATTTCTTCTATGCGCGATAGGGTATCTGCCACTACATTGTCTTGGCCAGCAATGTGGCGTATATCAGTGGTAAATTGAGACACATAATCTAAATGTCGGAACTGGCGGGGAGAGCACTTTTCTTTTCTATTGTGGAATGCGAAACTTAGCGGCTTATGATCAGTGTATATTGTGAAATCTCTAGCCTCGACCATATATCGGAAGTATTTTACAGCTTCGTACACTGCAAGGAGTTCCCTGTCATATGGCGAGTATTTCTGTTGAGCTGGGCTGAGCTTTTTAGAGAAGAAGGCTAGAGGTTGCCATAAACCATGTTGCTGTTGTTGTAAAACCGCGCCTAAGGCGGTGTCAGATGCGTCACATACAAGTGCGAGCTTTGCTTGGCAGACTGGATGGGCTAGCATGGCGGCGTTGCAAAGCGCCTCCTTACACTTGTTGAATGCTTCCAGTTTGCTACTTGATATATCTACAGGCTGCGAGTTTTTAACAGGACCTCCGAGCAAAGCATTTAAGGGAGCTTGAATACGCGCGGCGCTAGGAATGAATCGTCGATAGAAATTGAGCATTCCTAAGAATCTTCTGAGCTCCTTAATGGTCTTGGGTGCTGGGAAGTTCTTAATCGCTTCTACCTTCGTATCCAGTGGCTTGGTTCCGTTAGCTGAGATGGAATATCCTAGAAAGGTGATTTCTGGAACTGCGAATATACATTTAGCCGTATTAATTATCATTCCGTATTCTTTAAGTCTGGAAAAAACAGAACGAAGGTGTACCTCGTGTTCTTCGATATTTTTAGAAAATATCAAGAAGTCGTCGAGATAGGTATAACAGAAATCCAGACCCCTCGTCATCTCATCCACAAAACGTTGGAAAGTCTGTCCGGCGTTGCGCAATCCAAACGTCATGTAGGGAAATTCAAACAATCCGAACGGGGTCGTTATGGCGGTCTTTGGGATGTCCTCTTCACTGACAGGGATTTGATTATATGCCTTAACGAGGTCTAGTTTAGAGAAAACGGTACAGCCTGCAATGCCCTGAGCAAAGTCATGAATATGGCGTATTGGGTATTTATCGGGTATGGTCCGCGCATTTAACATACGGTAATCCCCACAAGGGCGCCAGCCGTTATCCTTTTTTGGAGCTAGATGTAGAGGTGATGCCCATGGACTTTTTGATGGCCTAGCAGTTCCGTCTTTAAGCATGGCTTCGAACTCTTTTTTGGCAATTACCAATTTGTCCGGGGCTAGGCGTCGTGGGGACGATGAGACAGGTGGTCCAGGAATGGTTTTGATATAATGGACGGTGTTGTGTTTGGCGTGACTTCGGACACCTGCGGGATGGGTTATCTCCGGATACTCTTTTAACAAGCTGTGCCATTTTGAATCGCCAGTCATTATTTTAACTGAAAATATCTTGTCTGACGAGGGTGCGACTCTGCCTGTTGTGAAAATTGTAGTGGTAGCATCGACCAATCGTTTTTGACGGATGTAAACCATAAGGTTGTAATGTCCTAGAAAGTCAGCTCCGATAATTGCTTTACTAACATCGGCAACGATGAAACGCCAGGGGTATTCGCGGCGTAGGCCCAGGTCTAGGATTAGGTGCGCGTAGCCGTAGGTGTCGATGGGGGAACCGTTGGCGGCTGACAGCTGGTAATTTGTTTTAGAGCGGCGCTGTTTAAGTAATGTGTGCGGGAAGACGCAGAGATCACTGCCCGTGTCAATGAGAAACTGCATCTTGGTATTGCGCTCAGTTACAAACAGGCGACCTGAAGTGCCGTGGCAATCGTCCGTCGCCATCACTGACTGCCCGGCAAGTTTTCCGACGGAAAATCACATGGCTTGTCACATCTTGTTGCATTTTTCCCGAACTTGGCGTGATACCAACATACGGGAAATCTTTGATAGTTCGATGATGAACGCTTGACGGACTTGCTGCGTTGACGGCGTGTTGACCCGGAACGATACGGTGAGCGAGATCTATTTAAGTTAGTTTTCAAGCTTTCCATTTCTTTCCTTAGTTCTGCGATTTCGGTTTTTAGTTCACCTAGGGAAGAGCCAGGAAATTCTGATGACGTTGACGCAACTTGTGGAGTTGAAGGTGCGATGTCATGGACTTTGTCCGCTAAATCTGCTAGTACGTCAGGGGAAGCGTCAGATTGCACAGCGATAACCGTTTGAATGTTGTGGGGCAGGCGTGACCTCCAAATTGACAGCAACAGATCTTCAGCCAGCGTTGGCCCGCCTAGGTCTCTGAGGTGCCTGAGGAACTGCGATGGTTTGCGGTCTCCAAGTTCTTCATGCATCAGCAGTTGTTTCACCTTCTTATCTTTAGAGGCGGAGAGTCGTTTGATTAGCTCTTCTTTCAGTTTTTTGTATTTATTTTCGGCAGGTGGTGAAACAATCAAATCTTTAACTTCTTTGCAGTGTTGTTGATCTAGATGACTGATCACATAGTTGAATTTAGTCTGGTCTGCCGTGATATTCGACAAGCTAAATTGCCCTTCTATCTGAGCAAACCATATCTCGGGCTCCTCCGGCCAAAAAGGTGGAACTTTGACGCTTACGCGACATACTTCGGGAGCGGGTGTAGTAGGGACCGGCTCTCCAAATGCTGCAGGTTGCTCGGGCGCGTTGCCTTGGGGCGGTGCTTTTGTTGTGTCGTCGCCGTCGTCGGTCATTTTCCGCGAGGTTTTATTTTCTTTGCTTCGTGTTCGGCGGGGTCACCAGTGTAGGAGATGCAGTGCCCGGTTATGATCTTCGTAACAGACGAAATGAAAGTCTTTGATGTAAACACCAAATGTTATATTTCAGAGCACAGCACTCATACGTTCAAATGATGCACAACAGTATTTACAATATTAAATTCAACGGCTAAGCAAAATAGATCGACATTTCTTATTGACGTGCCGAGACGATGACATAGAGCGAGGTACAGGCATGCGCGAGTGCGCGCGCAACCGTACCCGCCACACGTCGTTTAATTGTACATAAGCCCGAAGTACGGTAAAACCTAGGATTTACCGGAAAACCCCAAGTTTTACCGATGCTGATCGGTAAAAGCCCGAAATGTCAATCAATAATACCGGTAAATCAAAGAAAAATCCGGTAAATTGAGGGCCGCAAGAACCGTTACGGGTTTGTATTTGTAACGTCATAGAAGCGTCGGTTCCGCCAGCATCGTTGTTTAATCTCTCTCCTCACACAAAACTAGTGTCCGACCGAAGGTTGGAGTCTGTGCTCAACTACTTATCCTGAAGCCTGAAGCACGGCTTTGACTCCACATGAAAGTTCCCCTCACGGGGGCACTTCAGACTTTTAGGCCCAGGTGAAGATCGATACCCAGCCTTGCGATATTGTCAACAAAAAATTTGGGGCTCGCTGCGCTCGCGTTTTTGGCTGTTTTGGTTGACCCTGTATCTACATGTTAGCTTGACTGGTGAATGAATAGAGTTAGACCAAGAAAATTCTGCAATGATTTTGATAGCATTATAAGCAGTGCAGTGCAACTAGTGCAAATGTTATTTATACGTCATAATTTCATAGAAGTTTTGACGTTTAATAATAGTCCGGTGGCCGGCTGCATGAAACAAACCTCATCAAAAAATAGAATATACCTACCCTGTAGAGGTACCTGACATTTAGTAGCTTCCAACGCACTTGGTCGGCCTAGGCTTAACCTGGCAGATTTTGTACAAATGGCAAAAACGTTGGACAAAAATTCATCAAAAAAAACCTCATCGAAAAATAGAATGAAACTTGTATGGTAGGATACCTGACCTTGAGGACAGTAAAAAAAAAGTGGTCGGCCTCACCTTAGCCTGGCAGTTTTTGCAGTCCGACCAGATTTATTGGGTCACGTGAGAGCTACAATTTACCTCATCGAAAAATAGAATGAAACAAACGGATTATAATAGCTAAAATAAGCCTGTTGACGTATGTCTTGGTCGGCCTCACCTTAACCTGGCAGTTTTTGCAGTCCGACCAAATTTATTAAAAAATCATCAAAAATTTTTTATCGAAAAATCGTATGAAACTTGTATGGTACGATAGCTGCCTTTGAGGACAGTAAAAAAAAAGTGGTCGGCCAAATCCTGTGTTGGCAGGTTCCTGTGTCCGACCAATTTTGTGGTACCACGTGAGAGCTACAATTTACCTCATCGAAAAATAGAATGAAACAAACGGATTATAATAGCTAAAATAAGCCTGTTAACGTATGTCTTGGTCGGCCTCACCTTAACCTGGCAGTTTTTGCAGTCCGACCAAATTTATTAAAAAATCATCAAAAATTTTTATCGAATAATCGTATGAAACTTGTATGGTACGATAGCTGCCTCAAAAGGACAGGAAAAAAAAAGTGGTCGGCCAAATCCTGTGTTGGCAGGTTCCTGTGTCCGACCAATTTTGTGGTACCACGTGAGAGCTACAATTTACCTCATCGAAAAATAGAATGAAACAAACGGATTATAATAGCTAAAATAAGCCTGTTAACGTATGTCTTGGTCGGCCTCACCTTAACCTGGCAGTTTTTGCAGTCCGACCAAAATTATAAAAAAATCATCAAAAATTTTTTATCGAAAAATCGTATGAAACTTGTATGGTACTATAGCTGCCTTTGAGGACAGTAAAAAAAAAGTGGTCGGCCAAATCCTGTGTTGGCAGGTTCCTGTGTCCGACCAATTTTGTGGTACCACGTGAGAGCTACAATTTACCTCATCGAAAAATAGAATGAAACAAACGGATTATAATAGCTAAAATAAACCTGTTGACGTATGGCTTGTTACGGATGGCTTTCACAAATTCAATGTGGCGGTGTGCGGCAGAATCCACTTGCATCAAATTTGATGCCACACATTGTGACTGGACATTAAGAGATGAAATGTATAAGATAAAATGGTTTGAAGGGTACATAACGCCTTTGCGAGTCGAAGAAATAACAAGATGATTATGATTAACAGTAATTATTAACAATAAAAGGGTTATTTCCACTAGTTCCCACCTTTTACCACTGGTAACTACTGAGAAAAAAAAATCCTAGTAGTTACCACCAACTCGGTTTGGTGGTACCTACTGGGAATTTTTATTCCCAGTAGTTACCACTGGTAAAAGGTGGGAATTTTTTTTCTACTAACCGAGCTTCGAAGGAGAAATGCTACAGTTGATGGAAAAAAGGCTGATTTGATACAAAGATAATCACTTAATATATGTGAGGTTATCTTGTGTATTTTACCATTTATTAAAATTTTGGAAGGCTCACGTGCAGTTTTTCCTGTTATATTACAAGTGTTCGATTGAAAACTAAGCTTTGGTGTATACCTAGATCACCTGCATGTACAAGAAGGCGTTTCATATACGCCCGCCCATCAGATAGGTACACAAAGTCATGATGCGTATGGAATACAGCATGTGTAGCCAAGCCATTATGCCCTAAATTATGTACTACTTCGTTAAAACTTAGCTTACCTGTGTATTTACTCTTTCCAAAATATTTATCTTCCTTAAATTGCAGCCTACACAAACGGTCTTTGTCATTTGCCTTAGTTTTTGGTACTCAAAGCTTCTTCTCACCGATTTATGCATATCGGGTCCTTGGGAAAAAAGGGAGATCCTATAGGTATATTTCCACAATTTGTCGCACACTATTGCAGTATTGTGGAGAAAAAAAAAACATACAACCGCATTGATAACCTCTTCCTTTGGGATTTGGAAGTCGGTTAAAAAAGGAGAATGTTTACAATTTATTGGAAACAATGTATGTGATTTGACAGTGACAGCAACTCCACTATGGAGGCGCCACCTGGCGTGATAAAATGTCAGTTATGCCTCCTCATTCTATCTGTAGTGGAAAAGTAAGTGTTACTCTGAAACCACGTCGGTAGTTAGAAAACGTTATTTAGATATTAAGTAGATAGATTTATGAATAAAATTTGAACTGAATGTTTTCTTTTTTTTTAAAGCCCTCTAAGACCTCCATGGGCTCATTTACTTATGACTTTTTTCAGTTAGCATTATTAAGTTAAGTTCAAGCTGCGAAGAAACCATATTTTCAATAAAGAAATTATTATTCTTTATAAATGTGGTCGGACTGCAAAAACTGCCCGGCTAACGCTACGTCTTACGTAGGCGAACAACGCGCGAACGCGGCGCGGCGCGGCGCGGCGAAATCAATCCTTTGATGCCCATAGAAGTGTCCTACGTAAGCGATCTCGTTGCGAACGCGGTGCGGCGCGATTTGCACGCGAATGTCAGGCGGCGCGGCGCGGCGCGGCGCGGCGGCGGCCGCTTTCGCCGCGCCGCGCCGCGCCGCGTTCGCGCGTTGTTCGCCTACGTAAGACGTAGCGTTAGGTGAGGCCGACTAAGCCATAAGTCAACAGGCTTATTTGAGCTATTATAATCCGTTTGTTTCATTCTATTTTTCGATGAGGTAAATTGTAGCTCTTACGTGGTACCACAAAATTGGTCGGACACATTAACCTGCCAACACAGGATTTGGCCGACCACTTTTTTTTTTACTGTCCTAAAAGGCAGCTATCGTACTATACAAGTCTGCAGCGGATTTGATAGCCCACGCAGTGAAAGTGTTATTTTAAACGTCAAACTTCTATGAAATTATGACGTTTAAATGACACTTGCACTGCGTGGGCTATCAAATCCGCTGCAGACTTTTTTTGGTCCGACTCTATGAATTTTACACGCTTTGGAATGAAAATTGTCGAGTTACGAATTTTTTTCAAAAAAATGTATGGTGCAGAAACAAGAAATCATTATTAAGTACCTACTCAAGAACCGCAAAACAAACCGTAATATTCTCGCAGATGGTTATACTACGAATTATTTGTGATTTTTTGGCATATTACATATATCCGTCACGGGTGCAGCTTTTTAAAAAAAAAACATTAATTGTTTCTATGGAAAAAGCACGAAAACCAAAGTCAACTGTTGTGAGATATTTTGATTTTTTGTACCGGCTAAATACATTTTGTTTGAAATAAAATCATAACTAGTATTTTCGACTCAAATCGTCTGAAACTTACAACTTAGCATAAACATACTGGGCAAGACCCATTTCAGTCAAAAAAAATCTTAATATATATTATGTTGACTTTGGTTTTTGTGCTTTTCCCATAGAAACAATTAATGATTTTAAAAAAAGCCGCACCCGTGACGGATATAATAATATGTAGTATGCCAAAAAATCACAAATAATTCGTAGTATAACCACCTGCGAAGATATTACGGTTTGTTTTGTTTCTTGACTAAGTAATAATGATTTTTTGTTCCTGCTCCATACATTTTTTTGAAGTGAAAACTTCTTTAGCGGCGCTGAGCACTTTTTGAGGTGGGGAAAAAATGATAAACTCGATACAGCGTAACACATAACGCGTAACGACGACGACGACGGCTGACGTCATGTGTCACGCACAATGTTATTCACCAAAGAACTTTAGTCATAACCAGGTCATAATCACGTGAATCACGTATCATAATCAGGTGAATTATTTAAAACTGGAACTTTTATATTATTTAAGCAATAAAGCTCAATGTTCTAATCTTGTACGGGCTGAAATACGAGAATCTCAGTTACATTCTAACTTTATTCAAATATAATTCAATAAAGCTGCATCTTGATAAAATCGCTAATAAAAGTGAAAACTCAGAATATCATGACCAAATATATTTAGATGCGAGGTCTGCAAGGTAACTTTACAATTTCTATTCGAATTTTAAACAATTAACGCTACAAATTTAAGCTCACTAGCCAGCAATTTCGGAACTAAAGTTTTTCAATAGTAAGGAGGATGGGTCAATTATACATAGGTAGTGCTGCAGACATTTTGGACTAGTCATTGAGTTTTCACTTCTGTCGGCACTCCAGGGGGCCGATTTTTGAAATTCGATCGTTCGATCGTTCGGAAAACGGCGAAATGCTAATTTTTGAAATACTAGCGATAGAAATTGGGAATCGAGTGGTATTGACCACTCGTTTTCAATTCTATTAGTAGAATTTAAATGCCTAGTAGTAGAGATATTATTGAACGAAATTTAATACACGAAATCGAGTAATCGAATTTAAAAAATCGGCCCCCAGGAGTGCACCCCGATTTTTTTTTTAATTCGTAACTCTCATTCCACAACTTTCATACCTAATCGTCTAAAATTCATAGGTTACTATAACAATGCCTAGCAAAACCGATTTCAATCAAGAAAACATAAAAATAACTTCGGTTTCTATGTCAATGACAGCCTAATTTCAGCCCACAGTGTGGCGTCAGTCCTCACAAATTGGTATTCAACCATCCGCACCTCATTTTATCGGTAATATCGGTCAATATCGGCGGTTGAATTCGGCGAACCAAGTTGGTGTTTGCATCCGCACCTCCTGATTCGATTGGGCAATTTAATCAGATTGGCGAAAAATTTACTAGTCAGGATCTGGTCAGGATACGCCTTTAGCCCCCATTCCCACGACGCTTTTACAACGCGCGTTAAAAAAGCGTTTGAATGACACCAATAGATACATGTGTATTTATTCACACGACAGCGGTGGCGCTAAATAATTTATCACGCGTTGTTAGATTTTCGACTTACCTAAGCCTTGGTCATTAAATCGAATTTAGAGTGCGGACAGATTCAAGCGCTTTTTAACGCGCGTTGAAAAAGCTCTCGTGCGAATGGGGGCTTAGAGTCCGTCGTTGCGACCGGCTGTAACGACCGATTTGTAAAAATGCATCGTTAAGCCCGCTCCACACTCGTGCGCGAATCGCGGCGCGAAGCCGAGTCTGGAGTCGATTTCGCATATCAGCGAACTAGACTCCACACTCGCGTTCGCGGCTTCGCCCGCGATTCACGCGCATAGTCTGGAGGGCGCTTTACATTAGGTCCGTGTTCTATGTATAAGCCCCTTTAGCAATCACCGCTACCTGATTGGCTACTAGGCTAATCAAATTAAAATTTTTCAGTTATGACATTTATAATGGGACCAACTTCGTAATCACTTAAGCTTTTTTGGCCGTTTCATACATTTTGATCGAGTGGATGTCGACGTTTTCTATGGGAAGGCCAATATTTTTTTTTGGGATTTCGGGGTTGGTCCGATAGAAAAAGTTGTTCAGTATGACCCAGTATGACGGGCGTAAGCCATAATGCTATGTTGGGGGCTGCAATAGTGTCCTGGCTGCTCCTTCGTCGGATGCTATTGCAGCTTGTACTAAAGGCTTTAGTATATAGAATAAGTTAGTTGTAAGAATGTATAAATTTGTAGTTTTTTATGGAGCGACATGTTTACCTCAGTGACAAGCTCTAAAAATAAATAGAAAAAAAAAGTATGACGGGCGGCTATACTAATCTGTAGACACATATTATTAATCTGTGAGCTAGTTCAGCTAATATTTCACGTGCATCTGTTATTTGTGCACGCTTTTTGGAAATAATTATATCTCTGGCGTCAACAATCGGAATCTTTTTTTTGAGTTGAGGGATTGCGATGTTGAGGCTTGATTTTTGATCTGAAAGAAATTCAATCAAGATTAATTTTATCATGAGCAATCCAAGCTATAGTCCGTTTTTTTAGCATTAGAAAGAACTTCGCAGAAGTAAGCTTCTGGTTCCAAATCCGGCACTTTCAGCGGTAATAATTTGAAGTAAATTATATGTATTGACCATGCTACATTAGATAATTCAATAATTATTAACAATTAAAGAGCCCGATAAAGACTGCACGCTTGCTTCTGTGGAGTTCTTTCTAATGCTAAAAAAAACGAACTATATTCAATAGCAATACACAACAGTATAAGCAAGTTACCTTTTATTTTAATTCCGTCGTATTTGTATGATATCCTTTAAACTCTTGTCAATTAAAGGCATATCCAGATTAGTCAATTTTTCGCCAATCTGATTCAATTGCCCGATCGAATCAGGAGGTGCGGACGCAAATACCAATTTGGCTCACCGAATTCAACCACCGATAATGACCGATAATGACCGATATTACCGATAAAATGAGGTGCGGACGCAAGAATACCAATTTGTGAGGTTAGTATTTTCGTTCTGGGGCATTTATTCAATTTCATCATCATCATCGTCATCTCAGCCATAAGACGTCCACTGCTGAACATAGGCCTCCCCCTTTTTTGGGGGGTGAATGCCATAATCGCCACGCTTGGCAGGCGGGTTGGCGATCGCAGTCGAGTACACCGAATTTGAGGGACGCTGCTGCCTGTCCACCGGTGGTCTTGGACGTGGTTTAAGGACATACCCGTTTATTCAATTAAGAGGGCTCTAATATCACCATAAATCTAAAATTGGAGATTGACGCCAATTTCATTACTGATCAAATCGACCGATTCGATCAGTCCCGAAGGAATAAGGAAGTCTTCGTTAAATAATACAAAAAGAGAGTGTGTAACTCAGAAACTTAGGTCAGATCCAACGGTCTACTTCTGTTAAAAACTATTAATAAGAATTCTCTGTAAAGGCTTCGTCACACAGGCGCGTTTTCCGGGCGGCGCGTGAGCGGGGCGCGCCGCGTAACTAAAGCCCCTCATTCACACTCCTACCTTGTCGTCCGCCTCGCAGGACTACGGTGTAAGATATAGCTCACACACCATCCTACTTTGTAGTCCGCCTCACAGGACTACGGAGCAAGAAAAGCTTACACACGGTACTAAGGGCCTACCGCGAACCATGTTGGACGTGCTAGGCAGCACCCCTGCCCTGTCACACTTACGTACGAATTTACACGCGCGACGGAGGGGCAACACGTCGAACGTGGTTCGCGGTAGGCCCTCTGTTTTGCCGTCCATCACCAGTACTATGGCATCCTACTTGAGTTTGTAGGACGGCTCGTAGTCCGCAACCCCCATACACGATCCTACCCAACGAGGCGGATTACGAGGCGAACTACAAGGTAGAGTGTGAATGGGGGGCTTAACAGACTATCGCACCGCACCGTGACCTTGGAGTGTCGCACCCATAAGTGAGAGCGAGAAACGTATATCTCTTTTCTTTGTTAGTAGAAAAAGGCGGCAAATTGGAAAAATGTAGGCGCGAAGGGATATCGTCCCATAGAAAATTTTAATTTCACGCCTTTTTTTACTGACAAGATTTGCTTGACCACCTATAGCTACTTTACATATAAAACGCTCACGCCCCGCTCGCGCGCCACCCGTAAAACGCGCCTGTGTGACGAAGACTTAATTATAGTTCGTCAAACATATGTATCTCTGGTCAAACCAATTTGACAGTCAGTAAGCCCCCATTCGCACGACAGCTTTTTCAACGCGCGTTAAAAAAGCGCTTGAATCTGGTCGCACTCTAAATTCGACTTAACGACCAAAGCTTAAAGTCTAAAATCCAACAACACTGAATAAAAGCGTCACCGTTGTCGTGTGAATACATAAATGGTTATCCATTTGTGTCATTCAAACGCTTTTTTTAACGCGCGTTGAAAAAGCTGTCGTGCGAACGGGGCCTAAGAATCAGGAAAACTATACTCATTTAAAGTAGCTAACACACTATCGCACCGCACCGCGACCCTGGTGCGTCGCACTCATGAATGAGAGCGAGAAACAGATATATTTTTCTCGCCCTCACTTACCGGTGCGAAGGGTCGCGGTGCGTGCAAATTGCAGGCACCTTTCTCTGTCATTCTATTCTAATTATAGCTGGTTTTGCAAATCATATCAATAAAAAAAGGCGAGAAATTCAAATTTTCTATGGGAAGAGATCCCTACGCGCCTAAATTTTTCAAATTTGCCGCCTTTTTCTACTGACCAGATCTGCTTGACCAAGTATACATTTCATGGATCGAACAATTGTTTCCGTCTGGAAAGCCCCCTCCACACTCGTGCGCGAATTGCGGCGCGAAGCCGCGAACGCAAGTGTGGCGTCGATGTTCGCAGACAGCGAAATCGACTCCACACTCGCGTTCGCGGCTTCGCCCGCGATTCACGCGCATAGTCTGGAGCGGGCTGAAGAAAAATATATCTCTTTCTCGCTCTTACTTATGGGCGCGACGCACCAAGATCGCGGTGCGGTGCGATAATATGTTAGCTACAACCTTACCATTATCTGCTTATTTTTTGCGCATGGCAACATTACTGAATCGTAAACTTAAAAATCGTCGCCCCATCCCTAGAATATCACTCTATGTGTCAAATATTTATAGTCTGTGGTGTGGAGCGAAAAGTGGACGCCAATTATTGGGCTGTACATTCTTGGGTTGAGCAATCCCGGGTCGAACATTATCGGTACGGGCCAATAATATGCGACCAATATTCGGCGTCCACTAAATGGATTCGTATTATTGGGTCGTGTATTATTGGGTTGAGCGTTATCAGGGTGAACAAGCTCGGTCCGTGCCAATAATACGAAGCCACTCTTTGAACAGGGCAGTAGTGTACAACCCAATAATACGCATCCAAAAAAGTGGACGCCTATTATTGGGCTGTACATTATTTGGTCGTGTATTAACCGGACTCGCACTTTGTCACTCCAAAAGCTATCCAGGACTAGAGTCAGAGCACACCGCCTGCGTGTGCATAATTGTGCACGTGTGCGTCCGCTAAAATGTTGGAGCTGTGGCACAAGAGGTGCGCCGTCTCTCATAAGGATCCGTCCGTATATTAGAACGCGCACAAATCCGATGTAAAGTTCAATTTAGAGGTACGCTAATGGACCGCGAGCCACGTGTCCAATCGCCTCCCGGGTGATAACTCGTATAGTGGTTAACTCATGGACGTCAGCTGCCGACCCGTTGGTGGGTTGAGGAATAGCAGCCACCGAAACATGTAAAAAAATTAATAATTTTTGTAATCGCCTCTCGTTTGATACTTTGTCAGCGGATATTTGCTCCTGGCCCGCGGTCTATAACATACCTGCGGCCTTAGACTTGTCGTTGTGCTTGTCGTGGTGTTTGTCGTGGTTCTGCTGGTGGTTCTGCGTGGGCTCCACCTTCTCCACCTTGGCTTGTTGCTCTTCTAGAGGTTTGCGCTCCTGGTCCTGGAACAAATTGGCTTTGTCAAACTAAATCCAAGTATAAATGTGAATTTTATTGGCAGGGTCGTCATGTGGTGGGGATGGGTTTGTTTGTGATTAGGCGGGTCCATACAGAAAGAGCCGCCTCGCGAGGAAATTGCCGCGCGAGACGTGCTTCAGCCGTATTGCCTCGGGTGAGGCACGACACTATCGACCGAGCTGCTTCACGAGGCAATTACCTCACGAGGCGGCTCGTTCTGTGCGGACACGCCTAATCAAACAACGATCCTTTTGTTATGTCTATTAAACAAGTTACTGCCAATTTTACTTGTTCACACACCTCCTTTTGTACTTCCCTAAAATCGGTGTTTGTTTTCCATTGAGGAGTTCCGTTCTGTCTTTCCGGCTATATCATCAAGTCAGCTCCATGTTAGTATTAATTATGTTAGTGTTATTGTATTGCATTGCCATCGGAATTAAGAAAGTACTCCAAATTTAAGCTGAATCAGACACCAGGAGAGTACTCACCGCGTTGCCGTTGTGGTGCGACGTCTCGGCCTCAGAGGGCGGGGGGGTCGAGTGGCACCGCGCCGCGCCGGCCACCGCCGCGCCTAGCGTCGGCCAGTCGCCGATATCCGTGAAGTCTGATGCCTGTGGACAACCAATGACGTACTTTAGACATATACGTTGGTAGAATCTGGAAATATGTGGGAAAATGGGCCTACAACGTATGCGAGTTTATTTTGATAAACACTATAAGACGCCATGTTTAGATTTTGCCCACATAATAGCCATATACGGCCCGACCACGACTTCGGCCGGTGGCGGCAGCAGCGCGATCCGACTTTTTGTTTCCATCGTTTCCACCTATATGACCGCCTCGCGTAGATGTGGCCGTAACATTATTACTAGCAGAGTATGACTCAAGAAAGATTAACACATCAAAACCTTCCCCAAAATGAGCCGCCTCGCGAGAAAATTGCCGCGCAAAGCATCTCGATCCGTGTTGACGAGCCTCGCTCGAGGCAAACGCATACACCGCGATGTCTCAGGCGAGGCACGTCTGCACAAGCCGAGTTGCCTCGCGCGGCATCTAGTCTCTACGATTCTTAGACCAACAAATCGTTACCTGTCCATACTGCTCGACCTTGGCCCAGCTCCTGCGACTCCTGCTCTTGCGTCTGGCCGATATGCCAGCTGTCATGCTAACGTGACACCTGTCACTCGTGCTTTTCACTTTCACTGTGACCTCATGTTTATGGTTTCAATTTTTTCACTAGCACTAAGTATACAATTTCGATTTAAGTTCTAATGTCACATTTGGATTGGCATCATAGTTATGTCACTTGCTTGAGTTTTTGATTTGAGAACCTAAACATAGTTTCGATGTACACTTGTACAGGGAGGCCTAAAAAATGAGTTATTCAGATTCCGCTGATCGTTTTATTGATAAAAGGCAATCATTTTACAAGTCAATAGATAAAATGAGGCCAGAAATAAACTCAATGATTAAATTTAACAACCATAATATAACTTATTCGAATCCATATTATAGGAATTATATATTCTACATATAAAAGCACTTACTCGTCCGTCTATGCGAAATCTCCATATATTGTAAATAGACCCGTTTCCGTTGCTTGAGCGAATAAACTTGACCCGTTTCTATTATTTACGGGTGTAGATATAAACCTTGCAAGTTCCGCATAGATTTTGTTTTATTACATTACAATGAAGTAAATATTCCGTTCCACAAATGTCGCAGTCAGATTAAGAGCCCAGTTGATATTTGAGACGGGTTAATAATCGAACCGGTCGCCCTTCCTGCACGAAATAATGTCACACCTGACGGTCAAGCACGAGTTGCGTTCTCGCGCGCGACTCCATACATCATCGACTTCAAGTATGGACTCGCGCTCGAGAACCCAACTTATGCCAGAAGATCGTCTGATTTAACCATAGAGAAATATAGTAAGAATAGACTCATTCCATACATCAGTTTTGGTACCAAAAAGACTATCATTTTCACAGTCGACATCTAGCATCGCGTAGCGGAATTATCAGTTCCTCGATACTACAATTTTCTAGTGTCGCAACTCACGAAAATTGTATTGAACAACAATATACAACTAATATTAAAAGCAGAAGGAGTTGAAAATAGAGTTTTGAGTCGTTGCAACATCTATGTCAAGTATAGCAGTACTGATAATTCCGCTACTCGATGCTAGATGTCGACTACGAAAATAATAGTAGTTTCGGTACTACAACTAATGTATGGAGTGAGCACTCTATGTATATTTATTTCTCTATGGCGTAACCATGCCGAAATCTCAAATAGTAAAGTCGTCAGACTGAGGCGCATTCTTACGTATTTCTAATTTATGCAATGATACTATACTGGGTGTATGAGGAATGTTATGAAAGTGAAGGAAGCGAAAGAGGTATGTCAGGATTAGGGTTGCCAACCGTACTATACACCGTGAAATTTTAGTGGTTGTTTTCCCGCAACGAAATGATTCTGCTATCGATATACAGTCGATGTGTAATCTTTTTTTTAAATAATGTTAAGAAATGCCAGATTTATAAATGTGTCGAACGAAACTCGAAAGTGACCTAACACCAGTAGTAGCACTGCAGTAGTACCTAACTAATTCTTTTGAGTGAATGAAACAAAATAACCTGAAAAGTAGTTCCATCTATTTTTCCTTCACACATTTTACGTGCAGTTAGTTTGCAGATCCTTAAAAGTAAACATAACAAGTTAATATCAAGCTTTTAATGATCAAAAACTTAAACAAACACTTAAACTTCCCGATACCGCAATTAATTGTTCGAACTGCAATCCGCCACGTTCAATACACAATCACCTCTGCCCTGTGCATGTGGTGGCGTTTGAAACTGCCCGTGGTTAAGCAGCCGCTGTGTTGCGGCGACAATTGTTCGTCCGTGTGGAACTTGGGGGTTTAAAATCCCCCGAAGACGCAGCGACTGTAAATGGTCCGGTTCCGCGTAAAGTCGCCGGGCGGCGTGGGAGTCGTAGTTAGCCCTAGCGTACAGCTGCACCATCGCGACGTACTCTAAATTAGAATATTCGTAATGTCGATCCATTTTACTAGAAATAGCAGTGATGACATTGACAGTATCTGTTATCACATTAGTTTAATAAGCGAAGAGGATGTAATTATTCGATTTACCGAAGTTGACACAACGATCAAACTAATAAAAAGGTTTTATTTCAACTGTTAATCGTGAAGGAACAGTCTAAGTAAATTTTAATTTCAGTTGTCAAACAGTAAAGCACTCTAGCCTTGTTACACAGTTTAAAAAAAGTAGAGTCTGTGCGGAAAGAGAAGAGTCGTGGGATTTGAGGGCGCGCCAGTGCTATTTTATGGTTTTTGCTATGCTGACAACACTGGTCACGTGATTATAGTACGACACTAAAGGTCATGATACTTGAATCCCTTTTGTTCCGGTTTTTTACCACGGCTTACTAAACGGAGCCTGGTGGTGGTGTCGGCTCGTCAACTCAATCCTCTGATTTAGCGCAGGCACTAGTTTTCTTTTTAAAACACACTTGTTTTTATATCTCAGATACTAAAAAGTGACTGCGATTGACAAAACTGCTAAAACTATTTAAGAATCTGCCCAATACAACTGTAATTTTAGTACCAAACAAGATACGAGTCTCATTTATGTACTGCCTAATCTGTGCAGTCCAACAGTTATTAAAACCGGGTAGATCGGGTAGAAATTGGGCAATAGAACTGTAATTTTATCTGGGATATATTTCACCCATTGTAAACTTGATTTGTAATGTATGTGTACATTATTAATAATAAATATGAATATGAATAAAAATAGTGCATAAGTAGGTAGGCCTTATTGGGTATGTCCGGTTCTCTCATCTCACGATATTTTACTTCGCCGAAAAGTCACTGCTAAATATGAAATATAATTTCGTAACTAACAGAACCTACAAATAAAGAAATATTTTATTAGAAAAAGTTTTATTCTTTGTAATCGAAGTCTGAATTAAAATATTCAATGTCACTTATGTTTGAACTAGCTTCAAAACAACCAGGGACACTCATAGAACTATCTTCATCTGAACTGGATGTTCTTGAATCCGGCACGTAGATTACGAATTCTTGCATATCACCTGCTTAGCGGTCTCTTATTCGAGATACCGTAGGTACTTTTACACAATACTGAAAAAGAAATTAAATATAAATATGCATAAAATGGCAAGTATCAAGACCATTTGTCAGTTATTTTAAAGATCATGACCATGATCATGCAATGACCTGCAGATTTATGAAAATTAATATATTTTGAATGAATATACTTACCGATTATGTACCGGAGACAAGTTACTTAGGGGGCTTATTAAATAGGTAATTATTTAATATTAAATACCTACAACATCAATACCCGCGAATTGCGGAAACACGTTCCGCGACTTTTTGTAAGTCGATAGTCGGCTTTTAGCCGTTTTCTTCCCGCTGACAAAACCGAACAATGTTAAATATAATTTTCCTTGTGGTTTTATGTACAGTTTTATCGTGTTTTGAAAATATTTTATACATAAAACTTGCGGTTTTTGTTAATAAAAATATACATTGACAGAAGTTTGTTTACTTTTTACAAGACAGGTGTCAAAGGTTTGATTGCCATATAAAATTTAAAATGTTAGTTCCCGTTTCTGCCACGACTCTTCTCTTTCCGCACAGACTCTAACATGTGCTTGTTTATTTGTTTATCTGTTTACAATATCGGGAACTGTCGTCGACTTGCAGTTTTAGTGTGTTACTATTGTTTTTCGCTTGTTCGAGTTTAGGTTATTTTTTTGTAATATTTTTTTTTGGAAAACAGTTTATTTATAAGTTTGTCTATCATAATTCGAAAGTACTACCGATAGCAAATCGCCCTGCCGCGGGAAAACAACCACTAAAATTTCACGGTGTATAATATAGTATTGTACTATATTTCGGCCTTGCGTACTATATATTTTTAGGATACTATATAGTACGCAAAAATACTATATTTCGATGGGTCCTTACGCTGTGCTTTTTTTTTTCATAAATATGAAATAACAACATAACTCAAAGTTCTTAAACTGAACAAGCGCGAGTGTTGCATGCTTTAACGAGAACCTACATGTCAATGTAACGCTACGTCTTACGTAGGCGAACAACGCGCGAACGCGGCGCGGCGCGGCGCGGCGAAATCAATCCTTTGATGCCCATAGAAGTGTCCTACGTAAGCGATCTCGTTGCGAACGCGGTGCGGCGCGATTTGCACGCGAATGTCAGGCGGCGCGGCGCGGCGCGGCGCGGCGGCGGCCGCTTTCGCCGCGCCGCGCCGCGCCGCGTTCGCGCGTTGTTCGCCTACGTAAGACGTAGCGTTACTGTCAAGAGTGTTATGTCAAAAGTGACACTATCAGTGTCACTGTCACGTCCTTATATACAGCACTCAGCCAACCCAACAGTCAACGGTTTTTTCATCTTGTGATGTGAAGTTTCAGAAGTTTGTAACTTTGCATCAACGAAATAAATTGAAATAATATTTCAAACTACTTGTGAAATGAATGACCAAAATGATAATCTGATAATGATCAAAGTAATAAGGATTATAATAGGAACAATGGGTCGGCCTAAAGCAAAGGGGGTGCAAAAAAAAGAAAAAAATTGACCAAAAGTGCAAAATGTATAGGAATCGTAGAAAAAATTCAATCAAAACGCTAAAATAAGCATGTTATGTAGGAAAAACTTTGCCCTAAAATCGAAAATGGCCAAGATATTTGACCCGAAAGTTGGGACAAGTCAAATTTCGATGGATGATGTGATTGATGTGCTAATAACATCACTCGCATGATTTTTTTTCTAAGTGCTGCAACCCCTTTGCCCTTAGTCCAACCCATGATTTTACACACGCCTACTGACACGCGCCATATTTCGCATACTTTTCATTTATTTTAAACCATCTCCTTGACTGTACTATATTTTCTTTCAGTGTACTATATATTTTATATGTCATTTTGTAAAATACTATATTTCACTAAAAAAAAGTTGGCAACCCTAGTCAGGATCGTAGCAAGTGGAAATCCGTGGTCTCTGCCTACTAACCCCTCCGGGAAATAGCCGTGATTGCATGTATGTACCATAGTCTAATAAAACATGGTCTTCTCTTCCCAGAGTGACACAAGCCTACGTCACAATAACATTGCCACTTTATATAGCGCTGTCGCATATTATCATATAGCGCTGTCGCATGATGACGCAGGCTTGTGTCAGTCACGTGACCACGAAAAGACGGGAAGAGAGTACCAGGCGGAGTATATTATTATACCATGGTATGTACGTACTATACCAGGAGACATTTTTGATCGAGCGAAGGTCTCCGCTTTGACTCGGGCAATCCGTTTTCGTATGTCTGGATATTATCCTCTATGGGTTGCAATTCACAACCGATTCTCGTGAAATTTTGTGAGCAGTACGGTTACCATCAGTTTGTCACTGACATAAACGCCGTCGAGAACGTAATTTACTTTCGATACGTCCCGTTTGCACTAATATGCGAGTGCGAGCGAGATGTATAGAAAGTAAATTACGTTCTCGACGGCGTTTATGTCAGTGACAAACTGATGGTAACCGTACTGGTTCAGTTGTCGAGAACGAAACCTCGTTGTCCGTATCGCACTAATTTTAGGAGCCGTCCCCGTCAGCGCGGCGGAGATATTTACCTAAAATTCTCAAATCTTCTTAGTTAAAAAAAAAAAGTATTGCTTTGCTACGAGACATCGTCAGGTATCACGCATTGATTTGAATAAAATGAGCTTTCGAATTGTGTAGGTACAGTCAGCAGCAGAAGTTGCTAAGCGGGCCAGGTTTCCAAAAATATCTTGACTGAGAGAATAAGAGCGTGTAAAGGTAATTTTGAACACCTCGCCCACTTAGCAACTTCTGCTGCTGTCCGTACATATTTATAACTGACACAACGGCTCTGTATCAAATCGCGATTAACAAGAATTTCTTTATCTCAATAGCAATGAAAATAAAATAATGTCAGGAACATACGCGAATTATTGTAGAATGCAACCGTACGTAATCAATTAAATACATCAATTCCATATAACACATTGCGTTACGGCCTTGGAATTAATTAGGTATCCACATATTTTTAGAGCATATGTAATACAAGTACAGTGTAAAACTATGGGTGTAGCCAGTGTTGCCAACTTGGCATAAATGATGCCAGATCCGTCATATTTTTACTCGCTTTGGCACCAAAATTTTTTAAATTTTCCATTTAGCATCTGGCATATTTTTTAGCATAATTTAGTCTAAGCCAAGTTTGCAAACCAAACGGTAAGCCAAACTTGGCAGCAACAATATGCGCCATCACCTTATGTGGTTCATATTTTCAATTGAATTTTGACTTTTGTGGACGAATGGACGTCGACGGACTATATAAAAGGCTTGCTACACGGTCGCCGACAAGCCCCCCAACCGCGTGGCCTTGGCCGGTCCCGGACCGTGTAGACAGTTGTTACCAACAAAATTTGACCAAAACTGTCCAAGGACAGACCAAGGTCAGACGGTTAGAAGGCTCGTCGGCGACCGTGTAGCAAGCCTTTAAAGTTGATCAAGCAGATCTTGTCAGTAGAAAAAGGCGGCAAATTTGAATAATGTATGTGTTTTAAGTGTCTAATTTCAAGTGACAATTTAGCATATTTCAAAAAGCTTTGGCATTATAATCTAGACTTTAGTCTAGCATTTTTTCAAAATCCGAGTTGGCAACACTGGGTGTAGCCAATTTATTCAAAAATATGTCCCATAGTTTTTAATTCGCTGACAAGAGCTATGGGACATATTTTTGAGACGGTTTGTGCACCCATATTTTTACAGTTGACTGTACCAACCGCGAGTAAATATTAAATTTGCATTATAGATCTAATACACAAAAAACAGAGCCCGTCAAATCAAAGTGACTAGCGCAACTGCTAAATAATCGTGCTTATTTAAATCTATCGATCGATACATAATTATTTAAAAAAGGAGTCCGCTATGTACAGTCGCCATCAGATATATCGGAGCAGCCAAGGTGCTCACAAATATCTGAACACGCCTCTATTGTCAAGGCGTTAGAGTGCGTGTTCAGATATTATGAACACCTTCACCGCTACGATATATCTGATGGCGACTGTACCTAACTGTAAATAAAGTGCCTTTTGAATTTAATTTATACTAAAACTCTTCTTCCTCGCGTTATCCCGGCATTTCGCCACGGCTCATATTAGGAACCTGGGATACAACTAATTCCCATGAATTGACGTAGGCACTAGTTTTTACCAAAACGACTGCCATCTGACCTTCCAACCCAGAGGGGAAATTAAGCCTTATTGGGATTAGTCCGGTTTCCTCACGATGTTTTCCTTCACCGAGAAGCGACTGGTAAATATCAAATGATATTATACATAACTTCCGAAAAACTCTTTGGTACGAGCCGGGGTTTGAACCCGCGACCACCGGATTGCATGCTCTTATGCTCTGGTTTCCTAGGATAGCGGTGACGTCATATTGCGGCCGTCTCCATACAAATACTATTACGACATCCATATGTAGCCGTATTATTTAGTATGGAGACGGCCGCTATATGACGGCACCGCTATCCTAGGAAAACCGATCTTTAACGCTAAGACACCAACGCTTCGTTATTATTTCTATACTAAAAAACAGTCTACAAAAACTTAAACATCTCGCCAACAAGGAATTCAATTTAAAACTATCAAACAATATCGCGATTACGCGATAATAAAAAACCCAAGGTCGACCACGTCACTCGTCACTGATAAATACACTTACACTTGCACTTGGAAAACGAGAATATTTCATCGCATTAGAAAAGAAAGAAAATACATTTTCATCACACTTGCTCGGAAAAGATGTATTTACACGTAGGGCTTGCGGGCGGGAAATTGAAATTTTCGCCCTAGGGCGGAAAAAATCTTTTCCGAGCAAGTGTGATGAAAAACACTTATTTACACGTAGGGCTTGCGGGCGGGAAATTGAAATTTTCGCCCTAGGGCGGAAAAGTGTTTTATACAGAAGTTTGTTTTTATTAATTCTCCTTTTTTTCCTTACAAGTGTGATGAAAAACATTGTGTGTGCCACGGGCGGTAAAGAAATTCCGAACTCGTGAACATTTTAAGCCCTCGCTTCGCGTCGGGCTTAAAATTGACACTCGTTCGTAATTTCTTATTTCCCGCCCTTAATACACAATGTACTATTTCATCACACTTGCTCGGAAAAGATGTATTTACACGTAGGGCTTGCGGGCGGGAAATTGAAATTTTCGCCCTAGGGCGGAAAAAATCTTTTCCGAGCAAGTGTGATGAAAAACACTTATTTACACGTAGGGCTTGCGGGCGGGAAATTGAAATTTTCGCCCTAGGGCGGAAAAGTGTTTTATACAGAAGTTTGTTTTTATTAATTCTCCTTTTTTTCCTTACAAGTGTGATGAAAAACATTGTGTGTGCCACGGGCGGTAAAGAAATTCCGAACTCGTGAACATTTTAAGCCCTCGCTTCGCGTCGGGCTTAAAATTGACACTCGTTCGTAATTTCTTATTTCCCGCCCTTAATACACAATGTACTATTACAGTACATAGGGTCCTATTTTTCCGCACTAGTGCGTAAAATAGCACTTTTCGTGCGATGTCGAGTTTAAAGGGCCATATGTACTGTAAAACGTTGTACGATACACGTGCGAATAGATAATTCGCAACTCGTGTCGATTTAAAACACTCCATTCGGTCGTGTTTTAATTTATCGCCACTCGTTTCGAATTTCCTCTTTTCCGCACTTGTATCGTAAATAACTATTATTTAACGCCACAACATAATATTACATAAGGTGTAGCGGGGCAATTCCGACTGCCGGATAATTTTCATGTTTTACATTACATATTAACTAGAGTGCCATATAATTAATTATGTTCAGATAGCGAAAAAGATGTGTTGTGTGACTCTAGTTATTTATGTAAAAATGAAAGATATTTCTATTAGTTGAAATTGCGCCACTGCACCTTATGCAAAAGAAGACACTTGGGATTAGTTGTCAAGCGGACCCCAGGCTCCCATGAGCCCTGCCAAAAATGCTGGGTTAACGCGAGGAAGATGAAGAAGAAACGAAAGACGAAGTTAAGATTTTAAAGTGAGAGCGCTTGTGTTTATATGACAAATACTAAAATGACTGATTTTATGCCCATATCCAACCAATGAGCTAATACTATATTGGTAAAAAATAGCACACGTAGTACAAAGTGTTATTTATAAGTGATAAATTAATAGAAGTTTGACGTTTAGAATAACACTTTCACTGCATGTGCTATCAGAATCGTTGTGTATATACTACTCTAACTAACTCTATAGTTCGCTTTTTTTAGCATTAGAAATAAGGTAAACAATCTTGATGTGTCTTTTAATTGAAAAACACATTTGTAAACAAATAAATTACGGCAAATATGTAACAATTATGAATTTAATACGATCATTTATATTCTTCTGCTATCATAAGTAATAGTTTTTGATTTTTAAAGCGTTTTTCAATTAAAAGACATGTCAAGATCGCTTACCTTCTTGCAAGTTCTTTCTAATCCTAAAAAAACGAACTATAACTCGTACGTAGTATTTTATGAATGCTGAAGCCCTCGTATCTTAATACTGAACCAATACTCAGATAAAACCATTACTTTATATGTTGTTATTTACTCAACCCTAATTGCCATGCCAACCGTGACTTAATTTTACTCACTAAAACACCAATTTTAAACACTTTCACACACTATTCGTATTATCAATCGCACTACGCACTTCGTAAATAAGTTATAGCGTCCCCGTATGACATAACCTCAAAACGTGAGTTGGAAAAACATGGCCGCCTCGTGGTGGACACGTTGCGCGCGCCGGTACCGCCGTCCCGCTCTAACGCGCGCTGTGTTTGTTGCCGTCTCATTCCTTAGGGTGTTTTTATAGGAACACTTTCGAGTTAGTGAATCTGTGAGGAATGTTTGATTATTGTTTAATTTTATGGTATCATGTTACATTGTTACGTTATATTGGCTGATAAGGTTGGCAATAAAAAATGTGGTATTATAAATTACAAAATCAACACATTTTGCAAAATAATAATTGAGTTTTTAAGCATACTTGTATCTGTCACTTGAAAGTAGATGATAAATTTATATGATTTTATTTTTTCGCTTTTTTTTCAACCCAAACAAAACGAGATTTCATGTACTTTGCTGGTGCCGTAAAAGTATAAAATTTTACCCTTTAACATAACTTTGCCCACCACGTCGCAGTTCAGTAAAAGCGAAATAACTTAAAAGTAGTTTACTGAACTGTGACGCGGTGGGCAAACTTATGTTAAAGGGCAAAGTTATATACTTTTTCTCCAATATGCTCGGAAATGTACACCTTACTGTAGCAAAAATAGTACGGGAAGTTCTTCGTTAATGTCAAACTCTAACTAAAAAACATCAAACTATCGCTGTCCTGTTCTAGCGGACGGGAAGTAAAAAAACACTACAGTAATAACTTATTACTGTAGTGTTTTTTACTTTTTAATAATAAAAAACGCAAACAGCCAATTATTATTGCCGCGAGCCGCTTCTACACGACGCGATCAGCTATCATTTCACGTGTATGATCGTGCGAATACTGCTTAATAAAATCAAAGATTATTTTTATATTTTTTTTAAATCTCATCCGTGTTCATAAAGCTTACAGTTTGTCAAAGGACTTTCTCATTTCAAACATAGACAAAGAGAATCATACTATCTTTGTCTTACACTAGTACTAGCACCCAAAAGAAAAGGATGGGTGTAGTTTTCCTGGTTCTTACTGACTGAAAAGTTGGTTTGACAAACTATATTGCGCAATTATATTGAATGAACGAATATTGAATGGTACTGAATGGCAGAATAAGTTTGTGCCTTTAACTTTTAAAAATTAATTAAAGAGGGAAATTGTTTTTGACATTTTGGATGTGAAGGTTTGATTTGAGTGAAGCTTGATGCTTAAATAATAATTATTTTAGCTTATTTCCTCGCATGTTTGGAGAAAAGCACTATATATGCCTCGGCAGGAATAGCAATTCGTGGATTCGTCTTCTTTGTCGGACTCCGCTTCGCGTCGTCCGACAAAATCGAAACTCATCCACGAATTGCCCTTTCCCGGCCTCTGCAATAATGTACTATTACGGTACTGCTGGCTAAATTTTATTTTCTTTTGATACTGGCATAATAATTTATATTCACACTGTATTTTATATTAGATAATATAGCTTAAAGGCATCAGATAGTTAGATACTATCTTTTATACATATAGAAAGTACTAACACAACTAAAGTTTCTAATTGCATAAGATCATGTTACTTAAAAATACATTTACATACATTTAGATCTTATTCAAATTGAACACGACGAAGACATACCTACGTTACATAATCGAATAAATGCTATATTTTTTCAACATCTACTTTTTAGGGTTCCGTACCCAAAGGGTAAAACGGGACCCTATTACTAAGACTTCGCTGTCCGTCCGTCCGTCCGTCCGTCCGTCTGTCACCAGGCTGTATCTCACGAACCGTGATAGCTAGACAGTTGAAATTTTCACAGATAATGTATTTCTGTTGCCGCTATAACAACAAATACTAAAAACAGAATAAAATAAAGATTTAAATGGGGCTCCCATACAACAAACGTGATTTTGACCAAAGTTAAGCAACGTCGGTTTTTTTTTTTGCTTTTTGGTACGGAACCCTTCGTGCGCGAGTCCGACTCGACTTGCCCGGTTTTTTTATTAAATTCTGTGTTTCCGCTACCCAAGCGCTGTCTAGAAGAGATCGCTATTTAGGGGTAAGACCGCCGATTGTCTGCCTCTATCTTTATACAATTGTTTTTTCCTAATGTTGTATCTTTTACTGAGGTGTGCCAAAATGCCAATAAAGAGTATTCTATCTTCGTCTTCTTCTTGTATCTAAATTCTTTTTTAATACACGCATTACAACATAAAAACTCAAAAAACACGCGTTTTACCAAAGACAAGACCTAGCTAGATCGATTTGTCGCCCTCGAAAACCCCCTTATAGCAAATTTCACCGAAATCGTTACAGCAGTTTCCGAAATCCTTGAAATATATAAATGTACAAGAATTGCTCCTTAGTATAAGATTAGAAATAAAATGCCGGGACGAGATGAGGAATACAATAAACGACAATGACATACACTTGTAGATATTTGAAGTGACAATGAATGAACTAGAACAGTTGGAGACGAGAAACATTCACATGTAAAACATGTTTACAATATGTCATGTCACATTACATTAACATTACAATAACGGCATTTCTCATAATATCCACTATTCACAATAGGCTGCGACGAGGACGGACCTATTGGAATAAAGGCACAGAATAATTAATAGTACTACCGCACAGAAAGGAAACTTCCTACAAAACCGAAGTTTGACAGCGATTCAGGGTCGAATCACGCTATCTCTTTCTAATATATGACACTATCCCTTTCGGCTATTTAGGGTTGTCAAAATTCAAGTCATTATCTTATCTGTGGTCGTGCACGCACAAGGAAGTCAAGTGGTGCCAACCCTAATAATTGCTCGGAGCAATGCTGAGCCGAGCGGAGCCGAGTTTGACCGAAGTCAGGAGTGTCTCCCCACTGACATTACATTAACATTACAATACCGGCATTTCTCATAATATTCACTATTCACAATAGGCTGCGACAAGGACAGACCTATTGGAATAAAGGTAAGATTACACTAAAGTAAAAAAACCGGCCAAGTGCGAGTCGGACTACATTACGCAAAAAAATCACGTTTGTTGTATAGGAGCCTGACTCAAATATTTATTTTATTCTGTTTTTAGCATCTGTAGTTATAGCAGCAATAGGAATACAATCATCTGAGAAAATTTCAACTGTCTAGCTATCACGGTTCATGAGATACAGCCTGGAGTGGTGACAGACAGACGGATAGCGGAGTCTTAGTAATAGGGTCCCGTTTTTACCCTTTGGGTACGGAACCCTAAACCCAAAGCGATATTTCAATAAATATCACCATTTCACCAACGAAATCTATATCGAGTATACCCGTCCCTCTCGCCCAAGGCCGCTAACTGCGTAGCGCACATTTTTAGGGTTCCGTAAAGGGTAAAAACGGGACCCTATTACTAAGACACCACTGTCCGTCTGTCTGCCACCAGGCTGTAACTCATGAACCGTGATAGCTAAAGAGTGCAATAAACATCACCAACTAAATCTACCTAAATAATGAAGTTGACATTGTATAGCCACACCTTTACATCTGCGAGTATACCCGTCCCTCTCGCCCAAGGCCGCCAACTGCGTAGCGCACATTTTTAGGGTTCCGTAAAGGGTAAAAACCGGACAAGTGCGAGTCGGACTCGCCCACCTAGGGTTCCGTACTTTTTAGTATTTGTTGTTATAACGGCAACAGAAAAACATCATCTGTGAAAAGTTCAACTGTCTAGCTATCACGGTTCGTGAGATACAGCCTGGTGACAGACGGACGGACGGACGGACAGCGGAGTCTCAGTAATAGGGTCCCGCTTTACCCTTTGGGTACGGAACCCTAAAAACGGGACCCTATTATTAACACTCCACTGTCCGTCTGTCTGCCACCAGGCTGTAACTCATGAACCGTGATAGCTAAACAGTGCAATAAATATCACCAAAGAAATCTACCTAAATAATGAAGTTGACATTGTAGCCACATCTTTACATCTACCAGTATACCCGTCCCTCTCGCCCAAGGCCGCTAACTGCGTAGCGCACATTTTTAGGGTTCGGCACCCAAAGGGTAAAAACGGGACCCTATTACTAAAACTCCACTGTCCGTCTGTCTGTCACCTGGCTGTAACTCATGAACCGTGATAGCTAAACATTGCAATAAATATCACCAAAGAAATTTACCATAAATAATGAAGTTGACATTGTAGCCACACCTTTACATCTACCAGTATACCCGTCCCTCTCGCCCAAGGCCGCTAACTGCGTAGCGCGCACATTTTTAATTTCCGTCTGTGACGATGCCTCACTTATTATGCAGTCTATAGACGTGCCATATTCCATATACAGGGTGGGACAATCATTAGGGCCGAAATAAAAATGTCGATTACGTCATACGAAACGGGTCTCTATTGTTTCCCATAAAGTTTTAACTTTTTAAGTCATCAAAACCAAAATATTACTTTGCTAATCCGCGTAAAAGATAACGTGCTAGTCAATCAGTGCTAACCCGTTATACTTACTTGAGTATTTACAACTTACACTTATTTACTTATTACTTATTTACTTATACTTATTTGCGTAGAGGGGTAAAGTATGTATAGGTCTTTAGGTCTCCATAATTTATTCTACTGCTATCAACAAAACTGGGTTCAAATACCTATTTACCTATGACAAATTAGTGATTATAAAGCAAAAAGTCATTTTAATGCAAATATTACAAGAATTTACATACATATTTAAAAAGTAATACGTCATTTGGCTCAATAAATCATCTTTTATACCAAATTACATCAGTACCGTTCTATAACCGTTGTAGTTAACTTTATAATAGGAGAGTTTACATTGGCTCTCGGCCAAGACCATTTTCGAAACCTAGAGCACAAATAGCTTCTTATTGGCCAGTATAAGTTAGTTATATATGTATGTATACCTTTAGTCTTTACCCATCTCGGAACAATGGTGTTCCGGACATTAGGGAGGCGTGCGCGGAGCCGAAGCCAACACGTAGATGCCCTTTTGACTATTAAATTCTATAAATTGATCTTCTAATGACTACAAAATCCTGCCTTTTTTGGCCGTGACTAATAACTTTTGTCATTCGTGTAAATAGTGTACTTTAATAACGAAATATACCTAATTTACTTGCATTATTTATGAAATACTTAGATTGAATATTGTACCTCATCCAAGGTCATATTTTCACTTTTATTATACTTTGTGTGCTTTATTAAAAAACGAAATCGCGAAAAAAATACAATCCCATAGAAAATGCATAAATCCATAATAAATGCATTAGCCAAATTTTTTTTCGCGATATCTGGGTTGTTCTTCAGTATGATCCCAAAACCTCCCTGGCCGTTGGCAGGCAACCCGTTGGAAGGCAGTTATATTTTAGCCACACTGTATAGGAATGTACCCACTATTGCAAAACTTATGGCAATTTAAATGTACATTTTTTTTGTTTTGTTGACGGTTAACTTTTCCCCCTGTAGTTTTCACTTGACAAGACACGCAAGAATCAAAAGGGCATCGATTCAGTGTATAAAAGACCCCTATCCAGACGTTGCATGACTTCCACGTGACCTTTGCAAAGCTTGCTCTAATGTTACATCACACAGACAGTGGGTGACCCTGAACTCTAACGTATGTTGGTTCATCCTAAAAGGCTTGCTACACGGTCGCCGACAAGCCCCCAGACCGCGTGGCCTTGGCCGGTCCCGGACCGTGTAGACAGTTGTTACCAACAAAATTTTACCAAAACTGACCAAGGACAGACCAAGGTCAGACGGTTAGAAGGCTTGTCGGCGACCGTGTAGCAAGCCTTTTAGGATGAACCAACATACGTTAGAGTTCAGGGTCACCCACTTGATGTAAAATTAAAAGGCTTGCTACACGGTCGCCGACAAGCCTTCTAACCGTCTGACCTTGGTCTGTCCTTGGTCAGTTTTGGTCAAATTTTGTTGCTAACAACTGTCTACACGGTCCGGGACCGGCCAAGGCCACGCGGTCTGGGGGCTTGTCGGCGACCGTGTAGCAAGCCTTTAAGGCCCAGCCATACAAATGAAAAATTCTAAATTTGCCACTGTAATATGAACCTGTTGCGTAGGAAATAGAGTTGATTTTAGAGATAGAATATAGAGATGAAACCTAACAGGCGTTTTTAGGGTTCCATACCTAAAGGGTAAAAACGGGACCCTATTGCTAAGAGTCCACTGTCCGTTTGGCCGTCTGTCTGTCACCAGGCTGTATCTCATGAACCGTGATAGCTAGACAGTTGAAATTTTCACAGATGATGTATTTGTGTTGTTTGTCGCTATAACAACTAATAGGTACTAAAAACCGGCCAAGTGCGAGTCGGACTCGCGCACGAAGGGTTCCGTGCCATTACGCAAAAAACGACAAAAAAATCACGGTTGTTTTATGGGATCCCCACTTAAATATTTAATTTGTTATAAATATTTTAATTTGTTTTTAGTATTTCATATTGATTATAATGATTATCTACCACTGTGACAAGGTACGAAATGGTGCTGAAAAACCAATTCTTTGACTGCACAGTCAGCAGCAGAAGTTGCTAAGCGGGCGAGATGTTCAAAATGATCTTAACGCAACTTTATTGTTAAAAGAATAAGAGCATGTCAAAGTAATTTTGAACACCTCGGCCGCTTATCAACTTCTGCTGCAGACTGTACATGATTACATAAATTATGCTTGTCAAGCTGCTTAACCTTAGTCAAATAGTTATACTAACATCTGTAGTGGCGGCGCGTCAAACATATCCATAGGCAAGCCTTACATATTTCCCTTACAACTCTGCTCAAACGTCCAAAAACAGGCAAGCCGGTGGTAATCGGCTTTTATGGACGCGCCGCCACTGCTAACATAGTAGGTCCGACCTTGAACTCTTCACGTGTCCGCTATATATAGCCTTATCAAAGTGATAGTGAATGTTACATTGCATGGAGGATGGCGTGTATAATGGAGAACAATCAAATTAAAATTGTATGATTATAACAAGTACAGTAGCATCCCGTTTAATACGATTTCCACCGGTTTACGAATTTCACACTGGTCCCTGTCCCTGCAACTATTGTTCTCACTTTTGATACATTTCTTCAATGTTACGCTTTCCGGGAACTTTATTACGAAGCGTATTGCAATATACGGTGGAACATTCCTATAGTTCTTTTTTTTTTAGCATTAGAAAGAACTCCACAGAAGCAAGCGTGCAGTTTTTATCAGGCTCGTTAATTGTTAATAATGAATTATCTAATGTAGCCTGGTCAATACATATAATTTACTTCAAATTATTGCCGCTAAAAGTGCCGGATTTAGAATCACAAGCTTACTTCTGCGAAGTTCTTTCTAATGCTAAAAAAACCGGACTATAGAGCGGTGCATACGCACGTGTGCAGAGCTTAAAAGTTCATACCAACTACGCCGGCGAAGTCTAGTGCTATATTCAGCCAGACATTTGAGCCGCATATCTGTAGCAGATATGACGAATGTGAAGGAAGCGAGAGTAGTATGCCATGGCCGGGTGAAGGTCTACGGCGAAAGGCGACGACTGAACAGCTCGCCAAGTCGCCAATACAGTTGCCATCAGATATATCGGAGCGCCCGACGTGCTAAAAAATATCTGAACACGAACTTTAAGGCCTTGAAAATAGAGGTGTGTTCAGCTATTTGTGAGAACCCTGGCCGCTTCGATATATCTAATGGCGATTGTAAATTGTACTGCTTTTGAGCCACTTTTCATGCTCGTTATTCTGTCTCGCTAATAGACCACGAGTCTACAGAAGATTTCTTATTATCAGTTTCTCTGAGTGTGTCGTGAAACATCGTAAACGTCAGCTGCCGCTCCGTTTATAGGATAAAGCACGGCAGCGGCTACCACATGGAGAGTCGAGGCACGTGGTAAAAATATCTAGCGTCGGATTGCATGCCATTTGCAATGACAAAGTCTGGACATGTCATGATTAATGTCAAAATTCTATGAGAATATGGCGTTTATAATGACACGCCCTCACTTTGTTCTGTTTGTGTTCTAGTGAGTGAAAAGTTAGCTTAAACGGAATCTAACCTAGAAAAGGAAATAGATCAGTTTATCACAGACATCATCCCCTCTCCTAAAAAGAGGATACAAGAGTAGTCAGCAGCAGAAGTTGCTAAGCGGGCCAGGTGTTCAAAATTATCTTGACGCGACTTTATTGTTAAAAGAATAAGAGCGTGTCAAGGTAATTTTGAACACCTCGCTCGCGTAGCAACTTCTGCTGCTCTGTACTAAGGTAAGAAGGTTATATGGGCACTTCTTCGGACGAAGTCGCGGCACAGAATAAATAATAGTACTAGGTACCGAAGACTCACTCTCTAACAAAACGCGTCTGTTTCGATCAGGACAGATATGGCCGCTAGGTGGCGACAGCGCCACGCACGGCTTATGGCTAGCCACCAAAATTGGTGTGGAACGGATGTACTTTTAGCTACCTGTAGCAAAACGACGAAATCAAGGAGTGAGCCACGCCTGGTCGCGGGCAGAAGTCAGTGTGGAACAAAATGTTGCGTATACGCAATCGTCGGTACATCCTCGCGGCCATTGTGGATGTAACAATGTGCGCGTGCGTCATCCGAGCAAAGTAAACATAAGGTTATTATCATGAAAAAATGTTAGTAGGTTAGGTATGTTGTAATCTTATACGTTTAAGAGCCCATCAACGTGCACACTAGCGCCACTGCTGAATAATCGTGATTATTTAAATTTAACGAAAGATATTTAATAAATAACCTCGTGGTAATGACTCCATAGAGCGTCTCGTAGTGCAGGGAAAAGTTGAAGGCACCAGGCCACGTGGTAGATCACCAATGAGATGGACAGACCAGATCAAGGCCGCAACTAAGTGCTCGGTTTACGAATGTACCCGGAAAGCTGCAGTCCGCGACGAATGGCGCCGTATTGGCAAGATCATCACTCATTTAGATTCACAATGATGACCACGACCAGTTTGGCAAGAGTGTACCGACTAAGAAGAAGAAGAATTTAATAAAGGGGGCCGCTACGTACTGCATTTTGTATTTAAGGCGCGGTGTGTAGTAAAATGCGCTTTTTTGTAAACATATTTACAGACTTTTACAAGGATTTCATGCTTTATTTTCTAGTATGTATAACTTTCGTCCTTGAACTACGTTATTGCTTGTCAGAAACACAACGGCTCATTATTTTCTCGATAGAATCTTAAGTTGAAAACATGCTTAAAGCTGTCTTTTGATCCATATTTTAGAAGTACTACGACGAAAATGGATATGAAACTTACCTCATTCGATAGCTTTTAAGTAAATCTTCGTTATTGCTGGTCCTTTTATCGATACGTTAATCTTTTCATTCATAATTTTATGAATTCAACTTTTGCCTACTAAATTACACCCTACGCGGCAATACCTTGCGCCCATTCCCCGCGCCAGTACGCCCGTGGCCACTGCCAGCGTCGGACCTATGCTAGTTTAGTGGACGTTTCATAAAATGGGTAATCACTGTATAAATATGCAAATAATGTTATACACACAATGTTTTTCAACATGCTTACGAAGAAAAGCAAAATGATTCTTAATTACTGTGACATTTCAGACATTCGCCCATCATATTGTCATTTTATAACAAGTTGGGAAGCAAAGGCACACACCCATCTAACCAATCCGGAATTCAGTCACGATTGATAAATTGTGTAAACATATTTTATTAAAGGCTATTAAATTAATCAAATTTAATCATTTTTAAACATATGTGTACGGATTTCAAATACATATGTGGGAGTGTTTAGTGTATGGTTACCACCATCATTTCACCGCTTTTAGTTTCCGAGTTACCTACATGCGTTTTAAGGGAAGTGGTCGAAAAATGCCTAAAATGGTTTTCTGTTTAATATTGGGTAAGGTAGATTGCATGTAGCGGAGATGAGAATGATGAGATGGATGTGTGGCGTGACGAGAATGGATAGGATTAGGAATGAATATATAAGAGGAAGCCTGAAAGTTGCACCCATAACAGAAAAAGTAAGGGCAAATCGCCTAGCGTGGTACGGCCATGTGATGCGGAGGGATGAAAGTCATGTGACGAGAAAGGTATTACGAATGAATGTGGAGGGAAGTACGAGGAAAGGAAAACCGAGGAAAAGATGGATGGACTGTGTGAGAGATGATATGAAACGAATGCAAGTGAATGATGAAATGACGGGCGACAGAGAGGTGTGGAAGTAAAAGACATGCTGCGCCGACCCCAAGTGAATGGGACAAGGGCAAGAGAATGATGAATGATGATTGGGTAAGGTAGAAGTACTAGTGCTCGACGCTGCACTAGTATTCGACATGGGTATAGTGTGTAGCTTTCAAATATAACTCGACGGATAATCCTTTTGTTAAGTAAAACCGCTAATGCCACGTGCTACAACCTTCTTCTTTCCCCTGCCCTTATCCCACCACCTGCATAAAAAATACGTACTTCAGTTACTGAATGCCGGCGAGTCGAACGCTACAGAACCAGTCTAAAATGTGTCATCGAGATGCGTAACAAAGGCGCGTTATCGGAGAGCGCACCTACACTGGTTTTTTTAGCGTTGGCTTAGCCCGCGCTCAGGTGCCAAATAAAATAATTAAGACCCTTTTTTGCAGGTAAGTAGCACGTGCGGTTTTACTTAACAATAGACAATAGGATTAGCCGTTGAGCTCTAATTGAAAGCTACACACTATACTTTATGTCAAAGTAATATAGGTTAAATTTGAACGGCGACGATCTTTCTGTATTCAAATTTAATTCTTGTCACTTTGACATAAAGTGCCCGTGTCGAATACTAGTGCAGCGTTGAGCACTGGTACTTCTACCTTATTTCCGCCAAGTCCGTACCGTGCTATATGGAAATTTATTCCAAAAAATGCTGTTTTTATATACCACACTGGTGGCAAGCAAGCATACGACCCGCATTCACCATAGCCTATGGACGCCTGCAGCTACGGGGATGCGACACATCATGCAAATGTTGATTGATTTTATATAAAATAAAAGTCCTAATATATAAAATAAGCTTTCATAAGTAATAGTTACTGATTTTTAAAAAGCGCTATTCAATTAAAAGACATGTCAAGATCGCTTACCTTCTTTCAAGTACTTTCTAATGCTAAAAAAACGAACTACAGTATTCTTCCTTATTTTCAATACCTACTTGCCCGAAATTGACTTCTGGAATTAGACCAAGTCTACGACGATTTTGATTGCACACGCAGTGCAAGTGTTAATCATAATTTCATAAAGGTTTGTCGTTCAAAATAACACTTGCACTGCGTGTGCAATCAAACTCGTTGCAGAATTTTCTTGGTCTAACTCTATTATATTTTTAAGGTAAGTAAGTACAAATTTCTGCCTCATAATAATTGGGTATAATTTGATTAGTTTCTTAGTTTGTCGGGGTATACTCTCATATTGTATATAATTTCATTAAATACTCATTAAAATACGAATTTGCTAATAAACCTTATTCGATATTAATTGCCGGAAAAAATCCCGGAACTGACAAATCAGAATATTCAGAATACCGATGGCGCCAGAATAAGGACGTAGACGTGCTGCGCGAGAATGGTGCGGCGGGGCGCGCGGGGCGCCCGCCCGCCTGTTCTACCACTCGTCTGCTTCACCCCCTCGGAAACGTAAAACTCCAATATAAGAGCGCCTTAAGTACCTTTTGAATACATCAAACTAGTTTTTATGTTGCTGGATTCGTCGATCTATGAACTTAAAACAAAAACGGCCGTTTTAGCTTCGGACGCATAGATTGACGAATCCAGCAACATAAAAACTAGTTTGATGTATTCGAGAGGTAGTTAAGAGCCCTTCAACGTGCACACTAGCGCCACAGCTAAATAATCGTAATTATTTAAATTTAACGAAAGATATTGAAAAAAGGAGGCCGCTACGTACTGTATTGTGTATTTAAGTACCTTTTGAATACATCAAACTAGTTTTTATGTTGCTGGATTCGAGGAACTTAAAACAAAAACGGCCGTTTTAGCTTCGAACGCATAGATTGACGAATCCAGCAACATAAAAACTAGTTTGATGTATTCGAGAGGTAGTTAAATACAGAATGCAGTACGTAGCGTAAATTTAAATAATCACAATTATCTAGCTGTGGCGCTAGTGTGCACGTTGATGGGCTCTCAAACGAGTAAATTCTTGTAAGTACATTTCGTCGGGTGACAAGCAAAAGTCACTAACACCATTGAAATTATTGGACAATAAACCGTGTTACAAGTGTAATAAAGTGCATTGTTACTTTAATTTTTTGATAGTACTTAGTGACTTTTGCTTATCACCCGACGATTTATAAATTTCGGGGATCTCGGAAACGGCGCTAACGATTTCAATGAAATTTGCCATATCGTTGCTTATGAACAGTGGTACAACTAAAAATGAAATGCTATTGCATTTAATATTCTATCTTTTACTGGTAAGATTTAAAGTCGAATGGCATTTCATTTTGTTTTGTGTCACTATTCATGATAAGCGTCGATATGGGGGTTTTCGGGGGCGAAAAATCGATCTAGCCGGGTCTTATCTCTGGGAAAACGTGCATTTTTGAGTCACTAAGTTTTCCGAGCGAAACTCGGTCTCACAAATGTACTTAACATAGGTAAATAATTATACGTCATATTACAAGTTCTAAATATGGATCGTCTGAGTTTTTTGACTTTACATTTTTCCATGGTATCGTCTTGGGTCGTCCCATTCGTTTTTCGTCAAGTTCTTAAATAAGTCCTATTCTGCTTTCGTCACTCATTCTACATTCGTCACAATCGTCGGTGGCTTTGAATGTAGAATGAGTGACGAAAGCAGAATAGGACTAATTGAAGAACTTGACGAAAAACGAATGGGACGACCCAAGATCGTCAAGACCTTTTCCATTATTAACATTACGAGACTGTACACAGCATTATTAATAAAAGTATAAACAACAGCTACTTTTTAATTTGCAATTGGCTGACACACCTGCATAACGTTTTTTAACGACATTGAAATTCCTCAGAAAAAAGGGACCTTAGGGCGATTGGCACAAACAACACGCAAAGGTGCAACAAACGGTACGTGGTAGCGTGGTACCCGTGCCATGAGTCGCTGACAGTGTCAAAACTGACATATACGCTAATGCTCGCACTAATATGTGTCTCGACACAAACGCGTGTCCAGACCACTTCGAATAAAGTTAAGCCACGAAAAGTCTGCAGCGATTTTGATAGCCCTCGCAGTGCCAGTGTTATTTATACGTCATAATTTCAATGAAGTTTGACGTTTAAAATAATACTTGCACTGTGTGGGCAATCAAATCCGCTGCAGACTTTTCTTGGTCTGACTCTATGTACTGAATTCTATGTCTAATGTGACCTTAGACTTAGAGCATTTAGTGTGGTAACTGGAGATGTCATCGCTATCATTTTCTGTGCGAAACAATCTGCCGATTTTTGCAGTGGAGGGGCAATAAAATGTATCGCTATTTCTACATGATTTGTACGTAAGTACAAATAGCCATGTCAGTCCATACAAAAGTTTGCACAATTGTGCAAGTTTTTCGGCAGAGGGGTAAGCTCTTAAAGGCGACTCCAGTTATTATAATTTGTTTTTTTTTAGCATGAGAAAAAAGGTAAACAATCTTGAGGAGCATTCCATGAAATTGTCTACCGTTGTCCCGTACAAACGCGAAGTTTCTGAAGATTTAAAGGTATAAGAGTTTCCTTTTCTATGACAAATGGTCAAAACCATGCACAGAAAAATAATCGCCTGCTTTAAATGCCTAGAAAAAAGTCGCAACACAGGAAATAAAATGCGTTTGTACTGGACAGCCCGTGGAATGCTCCTTGATGTGTCTTTTAATTGAAAAACACGTTTTGTAAATATGTTTCTGCAAATATGTAACAATTATGAATCTAATACGATCATTTATATTCTTCTGCTTTCATAAGTAATAGTTTAAATAGTTACTGATTTTTCAAAAGCGTTTTTCAATTAAAAAACATGTCAAGATCGCTTACCTTCTTTGTACTTCTTTCTAATGCTAAAAAAACTGTGACACCACTTGTCTGTATTTTCTATTTTGTAGCATGGTGTATTGGCCTTAAAATCGACATTATAACCGTTAATATTGCGCAACAAGTAATGTATAAAATTTGTTGGCCTTCAATTGGGTGTTGCGAAATCTGATAGACTAATATTCATAACATTAATTTAGTGTATGAATTAGTGCTAGCAGGTTTATACATATTACAGTCGCCATCAGATATATCGGAGCGGCCAAGGTGGTCATTAATATCTGAGCACGCCTCTATTGTCAAGGCGTTAGAGTGCGTGTTCAGATATTGTGCACACCTTGGACGCTCCGATATATCTGATGGCGACTGTACTTAACTACTAACTAACGAAGCACTGGTGGCCTAGCGGTAAGAGCGTGCGACTTTCAATCCGGAGGTCGCGGGTTCAAACCCCTGCTTGTACCAATGAGTTTTCGGAACTTATGTACTAAATATCGTTCAATATTTGCCAGTCCACCAGTAAAATTGGTGTGGAACGGATGTACTTTTAGCTACCCGTAGCAAAGCGACGAAATCGCGGAGTGAGCCACGCCTGACTTTGCTTTTATTTTTTGCAAAAAAGTTACGATAAACTAATAAATTAATTAGTTAAACGATCAAGACTATTAAATAGTCTTGATCGTATCATAAATTTTATGATAGCACGATCGCGCCCACACTGTTAACTGACCGTTCGTAAACCTTATCACAAAAGGCATAAAGGCTTGGCCACATACAGAGCGCGACGCAGCGCCGCGTCCGCGCCGCGTCCACGCCGCGCGACCGCGGCACATGCTAACAGGTTACCGACGTCAAACAGACTGCGTCCTAGCGATGGGCGAGTCGAGTTATCTGATTCGAATAATCCGAATCAACCTACAGATGAGTTGATTCGAATCAAGACTATTGGCAATCCGAATCAACTCGGCCACTAAACTGACTGGTAACTTGGTATCCGATCCGCTGACTCGGCGAATGAATCGCCAATTCACCAACTCTCCGAGCCGAGTCAACGCTACGCTAAGGCCATTCAAAAATAAACCTTAATTCGATAGCCCGAAGGTTCTTTTTACAACAACTGCCGCTTGATTCGCCGTTTCAATTCGAGTTGAGTGGTACTATGACCATTCAAAAATAAACCTTAATTCCGTAGCCCGAAGGTTCTTTTTACAACAACTGCCGCTTGATTCGGCATCCCGAGTCGAGTTCACTGGTAGTATGGCCATTGAAAAATAAACCTTAATTCGGTGTCCTGAAGGTTCTGTTTACAACAACTGCCGCTTGACTCGTTTGCGGCTCCGCGGCCCGTGACCTTGTCGCGAACCACGCAAACCGTCGAGTCGAGTCAGTTCGAATTTCAACTCGGATCAGTGGCCGAATCGATTCGAATGATTCGAATCGAAAAAAAGTGGACTCGTCACATCGCTACTGCGTCCCGCCGGTATCACGCCCCGCTTCTGTCGCGCCCCGCGCCGCGCGGCCCCTTGCGTCCGCGCGGCGCGTGCGCAGCGCTGCGCCGAGCGAACGCGGCGGCCCGCCGCGTCGCGCAAGGTCACATCAGTAGGATCGGACGTTAGGCAGCGAGCGGTGCGCCGCGTTCACGCGCGCCTTGAGGGCGTGTTGAGAGCGTGAGGCCGGCGCGATCGGCGCGCGCCCTGTTTGACCAGGCTTCGCGTCGGCATCACGCGGCGCGGACGCGGCGCTGCGTCGCGCTCTGTGTGTGGCCAAGCCTTAAGGTCCACCGATGGACAGTTAACAGTGTTGCTGTTTGTATTAACCTCCTGAGACTGAATGTACATTACAATGTACAGTCACCATCAGATATATCGGGGCGGCCAAGGTGCTCACAAATATCTGAACACGCCTTTATTGTCAAGGCGTTATAGAGTGCGTGTTCAGATATTGTGAACACCTTGGCCGCTCCGATATATCTGATGGCGACTGTACATAATCGTGCAAATTGTATATTCTGGGTCTCACGAGGTTAAATCCCGTTGTATTGTAGATTGTAGCCCAATAATATAGAATGTTTGAGAGTTTGGTTGCACGCCAACACTATTTATACACAAAGCTTGTCTAGTCACGGTTGATACCACAGAGCAATTCTTTACCAATTTACGGAGGTTCCCATATGGCCATCACACTGGCCAATGTTAGTGGGCCTGTTTGTTTTATGTCATCGTTCTTGATAAACGTTGTGCAGGAAGACCTACCAAAAAACCGGGCAAGTGCGAGTCGGACTCGCGCACCAAGGGTTCCGTACCAAAAAAAACCCAAAAAAAAGCAAAAAAAAAAACGGTCACCCATCCAAGTACTGACCACGCCCGACGTTGCTTAACTTTGGTCAAAAATCACGTTTGTTGTATGGGAGCCCCATTTAAATCTTTATTTTATTCTGTTTTTAGTATTTGTTGTTATAGCGGCAACAGAAATACATCATCTGTGAAAATTTCAACTGTCTAGCTATCACGGTTCGTGAGATACAGCCTGGTGACAGACAGACGGACGGACGGACGGACAGCGAAGTCTCAGTAATAGGGTCCCGTTTTACCCTTTGGGTACGGAACCCTAAAAAGCCTTCCTTCCACTATTTGTATTACGCGAGGGTCCATCATCTCTACCGAAAGACGTCTACGTGGTCACCACTCGAGGACCTTTTTGCCCCATCGGCCATTGGTTCTGCGAGCAATGTGGCTCGCCCACTGCCACTTAAGGGTATCCCATGCCCCAATGACCTTCGATCTGAATCCCTTAGTTTTCTAATGTTTTTTGTAGCTTATCATATAACAACAACGGCTTTAAGCATTATATTATAGTATACCAATTCAAACGCAATGTATATTGTTCTATGAATAAATGACTATGACTATGACTATGACTATGACCATATTTACTTCACAGTTCATTGTCTTCGAGATATTTGGCATCAAAGTTGAACAATTTTAGACCAAAGTTTTTTAGTTTGGTTTCCTGGCTATAACTTTTGTGTTAATTAGTTTAAATTGAAACCCTACACAAATTTTTAAATACGTCAAAGACGAACCCAAATAAGTAGATTTCGTATAATTATCTTTCTCAGCAATCGAGATACAAAAGTGTTTTTAGACAATGTTTAAAAAATCATAAAAAAAAAACAAGTATTCATTTCCTTCAAAATCCGGTAGACACTAAAGGAGATAAAAGATTGAAGATACGATAGTCGTTTGCCTTAAAATAATTCTATCTGTTGTGCAAAAGTAGGAGATACGATTCATAACTTGTATCCTCAGGCAGGTACCCCCTTAAGTCTGGCAATTCATTCATACACGAAGGATTATACAGAGCAAATCAGTCATCTTTCTTTAGTTCGGCCAAAAATGAGTATAGTTTATACCTGTGTTACGTGACCAACGGATGCACGAGGTACTGAGGCGTTACGTTTTAATGACTACGTGAAAATACGGCAATTATAGTAACGAGCAAGAATAATGTCCGACTGACGGGCGTTTCTTAAACTCTCAATCTACACCTATGTTAAGCCGACCACTGACTAACAGTCCGCCGGACGATATCGGCCGGTCAGTTGTTCGGAACTGTCAAATTTTTGTTCTAACTGACAGGCCGATATCGTGGTCGGCTTTAGTCACAACAAATAAATGCCCTTATAGCCGCCATACACGGACTGCTCGAGCAGTAACCCAGTGATCAACATACACGGACTGCTTTTGCAGTTTGACCGCATGATGAAATTTCACCGCACCCGAAGCAGTTGCAACTTGCAACTGCTTGAGCGGTTCGCGTATTGCGAATGACGATTTTGTATTGAAACTGCAGATCACCCAACGGCGACCGCTTGAAGCTGTTGGCACCGACTGCTCAAAGCAGTCCGTGTATGGCGGCCCTTACCGGGATTCGAACCCGGGACCATCGGCTTCATAAGCAGGATCACTACCCAAGGACCCACTAGGCCAGACCGGTCGTCAAATGATAGCGAATCTAACTGCAAATGTCTGGTTTAACCTGATAGTCCAGATACGACTGAACTACTAATGTGTTCCTATAGCAATACGTGACATATTGTAATCCAGCCATTCTCAAAGTGTGCTCCGCGGCACCCCTACACTGAGAGAAAAGTACAACAAAAACACACTTAGAATTACAAAAATAAACTTAATCCGGGGACAAGGAGAGTTAACTAATAGGAACAAATTGACTTTTGCAATTTCTATTAGTTCTTGCAATTTCTATTAACTGTTTGTTGAAATTATATTTGGGATTACTGAGCTGTTTGTAGAAATAAATAAACTTTACAGAAATACTGAATCGTCCATAATTATTACTAAAACTTTATTATGTGTTCCGTACTCCACATCGGATATCTTCATTGAGAGAGTAACGCGATCGTTGACCAATGATGCCGCTAGCGTCTATGTAGTCGCTCCGCCCCACGCCGTGACGTAGTTCCGCTTCCACTTCCTGCGAACCGTTGCTCGCTTCCCGCCACTCGCCACCGCCATGTCATTGTTTCGTCGACCGTCTTGACCGATGGTCCGCAAATATTTTTTGCGTATATTTTTGCAGCATGGTGCTTTAACATTTCCGATCCAAAGCTCGGTCGATTAAATAGTGAGATATGGCAGAGATCGCCACTATTAGTCTTTTGGCGGTCTCGCGATCGAAGTCATCGAACGGTGCTTTTCGATTCTACCCACTTTTTTCTTGCTAAATTAATTTTCACATTCCATGCTGCTAAAATCGTTACCGTTAACTCGCATTTTCGAGATCGAAGTAGGAAGTGCGTCAGTGGTTTTTGTTAACAAGACGTAACAAGTCGCTCCGCATCGGAGAGGGAACGTGCGGTCATCGTGCCTGCGGCGGCGGCGGCGGCGCGGCGGCGGACGGCCTGCGCGCGCTGCTTTCGGGCGCCGCGCTTCGCTGATAAGGAGGTTTGGATTGTCTCGAACCATCCGGTGAGCCAGTTTAAGATATTCTAATTTTATTGGCGTTCAGAAGTTACTTCGTCACTAAAGGAGGGTTCTCAGGCAGTAGCCTGGGAGTACCTCGTGTTGTTAGTTGCGGCGCGACCGGGGCGCCCCGTCCCCCGGCGCGGGGGCGCGGGCCCGGCGCCCGCCCCCGCCCGCGCGCGCCGCGTCTTCTGCTGTCGTCCAAGGTGACTCCGAGACACCGCGCCGCTGCGGGCCACGGTGGACGCCTCCAGTCCGCAGGACTCGGAGAGACGTCACACGCCCGCTCCTGTTGCTGCAGTCGCGGTGCGGACGCCTCCAGTCGCGGTGCGGACGCCTCCAGTCCGCGGGACTCCGAGAGACGTCACACGCCCGCTCCTGTTGCTGCAGTCGCGGTGCGGACGCCTCCAGTCCGCGGGACTCCGAGAGACGTCACACGCCCGCTCCTGTTGCTGCAGTCGCGGTGTGGACGCCTCCAGTCCGCGGGACTCCGAGAGACGTCACACGCCCGCTCCTGTTGCTGCAGTCGCGGTGCGGACGCCTCCAGTCCGCGGGACTCCGAGAGACGTCACACGCCCGCTCCTGTTGCTGCAGTCGCGGTGCGGACGCCTCCAGTCCGCGGGACTCCGAGAGGCGTCACACGCCCGCTCCTGCTGCTGCAGTCGCTGTGCGGACGCCTCCAGTCCGCGGGACTCCGAGAGACGTCACACGCCCGCTCCTGTTGCTGCAGTCACGGTGCGTACGCCTCCAGTCCGCGGGACTCCGCGAGACGTTACACGCCCGCTCCTATTGCTGCAGTTGCGGTGCGGACGCTTCCAGTCCAGCGGGACTCCGAGAGATCCGCGTGGCTCTGCGCGTCACACGCCCGCTCCTGCAGCTGCGGGCGCATCGCGGGTGGATCGCGCCAAGGTGAAGGCGGACCGCTTCTGCGTCCCGACTGCTCGAGCGGAAGGAAGGTAAGTTACGTGTAAGCAGTGGAAAGGCTACGAGTACAGCGACGATCGCCGCGTTGGTTGCCGGCCGTCATGACGTCGCTGGTGACCTACGCGCCGGTGGTGGCCACCACGATGGCACCGCCGAGGGCAACAGCGTCGCCGTGATGATGCGTGCAACTACGAGCCTAGCCATCGGCGCCTCCCGTGCCGGTAACGTCCGTCACGCGCACCGGCGCCTGTCGAGCTGGCCGCCACGACGGCGCCTCTCGCACCTGAGCCTGGCGACGGTGGCCGCCATGATGGCGCCGCCCGCTCGATGACACCGCCTGCCCCCCGAGCTGGCCGCCACGATGGCGCCTCTCGCATTACGCATCGACGCGGCGGCGGCGGCTGCCACAATGGCGCTGCCCGCCACGATGATGCCGCCCGCCACGATGGCACCACCACCTGCGCACTGGCGCCTCTCGAGCTGGCCGCCACGATGGCGCCTCTCGCCTCACAGCAGTGCCTCCCAGACCAGCCAGCCAGACGGCGACCGCCTCATGCACCGGTGCCTCCCGAGCTGGCCGCCACGATGGCGCCTCTCGCCGCACGCACCGGCGCCTCCCGAGCCGGTGGCGGCGGCCGCCACGATGGAGCCGCCCGCCTCACGCGACAACGCCTCTAGAGCGGGCCGCCACTATGGGTCCTCGCCTCACGCACCAGCGCTTCCCGAACCAGTGGCGGCCGCCATGAGCCGCCCGGCCTCAGGCACCGGTGCCCCACCCCCCCCCCCCCGAGCCGGCCGCCACGATGGCGCCCCTAGCTTCACGCACCGGCGCCTCCCGAGCGGCGGCGGTTGCCACAATCACGCCGATGCTGTCCACCGATGCTGCAACTACGACGATGTCGTCCCTTGCTCGCTGGGCGCCACAGTATCAGTTTTGTCCTGTCCACATGGTTCCATTGAGGTACGCAGGCGCCTATAGCTATGGTGCAGGTATAGGTATGGTATGGTACAGCACGAACAGACCGCTAAGCTCTTGGTTTCGGTTAAAGAATCCTCCGGCGACGGCAGACGAGGTCGTAAAGAGCCCCGTCCTAGCGCGGCTCGACTGCCCGGAGTTGAAAGCGGTAAGATATGTCGATACTCAGAGGAAAATACGTCGTGTTCCCGGGCTTCATAAAGGTGCTGATCGACTTCGCTGTGTCGCTTCGAAGCTCCTACGACTTCTCGAGGCCATGGAGTGGTCCAACCGGAGAACAGCTAGCGACAAGGCCCTGTGCGACCGCTCGAAACCGAGGTGAAAGGCATCGAAAAGGTCTGCAGACTTCACATAATTATCTCTACTTGCTCGCGCTCTCCAGCTTAAGTTCCGTCTTACAAAGACGAACTCGTGCGAAAAGCCATAATAAACAAAATGGGACAAATAAACCCGCTGCGCCTGAACAAGCTTGAGTTTCCGGTGCTAAGAGAAAGGGGCCAGGAGGACTCCAGCAGTTTCCATCTGTCTGTATTCGACTTTATCGAAACAGTTTTGTTACGCAAAGCGCCAAAATCGATTTTAGACTTGATTTCATCAGTTCGATTTCCTTAAAAGCATGCTACTAACTCGATGCCCTATACTAACTCGATATAGGGTGTCTCTTCGGATAAAGCGAATTAGACCATCACGCTCCTAGACATCACGTGGGACACGCGGCACAACACACCGATTGAAAGTTTTCTTTTTCGCGACATACAGGCCTGCCTTGCTGCAGAGTTTCTCGCAGAAATGAGACTCAATGCCTTCTGTTCAGTCTCAAATTCGCAAACTTTAGTTCATGGAGGAAGGTGAAGCCTTCGCAGTCCCCAGCAACACGGAGCTGCCGAAAGCCTCGCACCACTTTCTTCCTCATCTTATGCAAGCAGTCCGTTACAATCTCCAATATTGGTAGACAATGTACGAGGTAAGGCCCTTTCAGCGAAGAGTAACCGTTAACGGGCCGCATCTGCAGCGCTGACGACAGAAGTGTAAACATACAACCGCACCGGTACAGTATACATAAAACGACGGCGACACTACATCCCTTCCGTTACTACGGCTGTCGCAAAAACTGCTGATGCCAGCAGATCGTCTACTGGTCGCGCTGGTTGCTTGCTACTTGCCAGGTCGGTACAACCCCCGAGGGCAACGGTTTATCAAGAAGTCACTGCGCGCCCGAGTGGCAGCTGCGCCCAGCAGCCGCCGAGACTGTCTTCACCTGACAGGCGCCTTGTTGGCCGGCCTCCGCTTTCGAGAGCCCTCGCACTGTGCCACGGTATTTCTTAACAGACTCATTGAACTGCTACCACGACCTTTGACAGCTGCCTGTGAGACTTGGCATGGATGTCTCCACCTCCCAGCCTAGTCTGTGTACTGCGACGGCGTGATAAGGAGTCTTAAAGCAGCTGTGGTAAGCTTGCAATTTACTGGCGGTCCTAGTGAACACAACGTCAGACCGCCCTCCCTTACGAGTCAACGACCTTAAGAATGAGGCGTACCTCCTGTCAGATAGGACGCTCCAACACCGAGCTGGCGGGATCAGGAGTGACGTCCGCTACTGGCGTGACTGGCGCATGCATATAACATGCCAAGGTCTAACGCTACGTAGCGAACGAAACGTAACTGTCACTGTCTCACTAATATGGAAGAACCGGATATTCCCGATTCCGGTACTGTGTTTGTATAGAAAACAGTAACGGGAGCCCCTAGATCGTCCGCTTGTCTAGGCTGCATGTACGGCCACAATGTAGAAACGGTATTTGTGGTGCATCAAAAATAAGATCAACTGCCAGGTACCTCTATCCAGTGAAGTAGCGAGCTATCTCAGACGTCTATTTCTATTATCCATGTTAGCTTTCAGAACGATACTCGTTCATAAGCCTCTCACAAGTGCTGTGTATGAACCACTATCGGACACTATGCCTTCTTCCAACGCCATTAATAGCGAGACCAGCGCCTCCCAAAGCACCAGCTTGGGACGCGAGACATCTACTTGCCCTAATTTAAATAGCCCTACAACGTTAGGTACGTTAGAAGAAGTACGATAGAATAGCTGCCGCACTTTTGCTGTTAGCATCAGGCCGCAGGGTCAATGACCTTACTCTACTACACTGTAGCCCGGGCAATTATATAGATAACTTTAACGCTATTATTTTGTGTCCGAAATTCGGCTCTAAACCAGATAACGTGTCTTACCGACTGGACTCTTAGAAGCTCCGGAATAAAGTATAGACCCAGTATAAGTAGGTAGTCTGGGTACGTCACCTTGCGAGAATTACACAAAATGTTAGGGGACACTTCGCTTATTTCTTTCAGCCACAGTCTCATCCAAGCCGGCCTCGCCTACGATTGCTTTTGATCCACGATGTACTTAATAACTAAATTGGCTGGAAAGCTATTCACTTAGCGATATTTTCGCTTATGTTAATTGGGAACATGACTCGCCGAGATTCTGCGGATCGGATGCGATTTCGAATGAGAATTCTCTTAAACCAGTTTAAGTCAGATTCGAACCTGAGATTACAATTTCAATTCTCAATTTCCTGTAATTCACATTATAACGAGTCACTGTGATTTCATGGGTTGCAATATGGTGTATACATATTTATTCGTTCTCTGAGTTCTATGACAGTAGGTGTAGCCCTATCGCTTGCGCGCCCGCTAACTCGCCACCAGGAGATAATAAACAGGTCTCAATGAAGATATCCGATGTGGAGTACGGAACACATAATATAAAAATTTTACCTTCCAATAAAATTATTATTATGTTTCCTATCCACATCGGATATCTGAGTAATGCCTTCCTGGCAGGCTACTAGGCTACTTTTATGCCGACGGTACTTCTCCTCAACAATGACATGGCGGTGGCGAGTGGCGGGAAGCGAGCAACGGTTCGCAGGAAGTGGAAGCGGAACTACGTCACGGCGTGGGGCGGAGCGACTACATAGACGCTAGCGGCATCATTGGTCAACGATCGCGTTACTCTCTCAATGAAGATATCCGATGTGGATAGGAAACATAATAATAATTTTATTGGAAGGTAAAATTTTTATATTTTTTCCCCCAGTACAGAACTATTTTTTAATTCCTGGTGATGATTTTTCTCTCAGTGTAGGGCTTTACAAAGCCTCTGTGGGGGCTCCACAAGAAATAGCGAAAACAAATCAATAATCAGCTCTTCTATATCGAGCGCTGGTGGCCTAACGGTAAGAGCGTGCGACTTTCAATCCGGAGGTCGCGTGTTCAAACCCCGGCTCGTACCAATGAGTTTTTCGGAACTTATGTACGAAATATTTGATATTTACCAGTCGCTTTTTGGTGAAAGAAAACATCGTGAGGAAATGGGGCTGATCCTAATGAGGCCTAGTTTACTCTTTGGGTTGGAAGGTCAGATGGTAGTAGCTTTCGTAAAAACCAGTGCCTACGTCAATTCTTGGGATTAGTTGTCAAGCAGACCCCAGGCTCCGATGAGCCGTGGCAAAAATGCCGAGATAACGCGAGGAGGATGATGAACCAACTCGTCTATATCTCTGGTCCACAGTTAAATAGTGACGAACGATTTTTTTTTGTTTGGGGCGGTGTCAAACATTACGCTATCCAAAAGGGTTCCGTCACCAAAAAAGTTTGAGAACCGCTGCTGTAATCAATGCAGGTTGTATTGCATTGAAGTTCACCTAGCATATGCATATACACTCGCCATCTAATAAATCGGAGCGGCCAAGGTATTCACAAATATCTACACAAAGAGTGTTTTCAAGACATTAATTATAGTATATCGTCTTTTGTCGCGTTTCAATTTTTAAAGCGATCATCTTCCTCACATCATAGCCTTTTTTCATTACAACCCCTAAGGGTGAGGGGTATTGGCTACATATTCGAAACCGCGGGCACAGCTAGTGTCACAATTTAAAAAAATCAAATATAACGGAGCGACTTCGCTCCGCCGAAGCTAGATCGACAGTTCGAGATTAAAAAACACTTTTCACGCCAGTAAACACAACAACATAAAACACCTCGACCGTAACTTCTATCGCATTTCGTAAGGATATTGATGTAAACTCAGCGCTGCGCATTTAAAAACCATGAAACTGCCATCCAATTTGTGTCACAAGAACTATTATCGCTATAAAACTCACAAACACAACACAAAAACAAATCTGGATTCCAACGCGTGCACTATAAAACACCCAAACTTCGGACGCGACGGATTTGAAAATAGAACTGTTTGTTTTTAAAAAGAATTCGAATTTGGGAAATTAAAAATGGCGCGCGGCGCGACCGTCTGCTGTGGCGCTGGGCGCTCGACTGGTAGTGATGTGACACGCTGACTGGTTTAACAAAAAGTTATGGATTACCGGTTTATATTAATATAATCGACACTTGAAGTAATATATAATCGGGACGAGACGAAAGCTAAGGTACTAAAGCATTGTACCCCTCAAGAATAGAATGTAATTTAAATATATCAAAGTACTTGTAATTTAAATATAACAAAGTTCAGCTACTTAGCATAGGAATCTGATGGTTACCCAGCTGGTAATATAAAGTTTTTTTTTACTCAAACATAATGAGGTTCAATACGGTTAGATATACAAAGGTATCATTTGTTCATTAGAGCCATATTTATATATTACATCTCTTTGCATCTTAGGGCCCTAATCCCCATCCTAGGGGCTGACTGCACAGCACAGTTATACCATACAAATGGCAGTCGGGTTGCAGTCCGTCTGTATCGGCCCTTATTGTGGTACATTTTGCGGAAAATGCCACATAAAATCTCTTCTTTGTAATCTAGGTTTAACTCATTAATATATGACGAGTAAATACGTAAACTAATTGCGTTTTTAACCACCAACGCAAAAAGAGGGGTTTTATATCGATAAATAAGTTTGATTGCTTTGTATGTCTGTCTGTCGCACCGTAACTCTTAAAACGGGTGAATCGGATTAGAAAGCGTTTATTTTAATTTAAAAGCAGCTTATATAATTTATTCAATCGCTTGTGTGTTAGTTTATTTTTTATTAATCATCTATTACTAACCTCCTAAACCTACCCTTATTAATCTTATTATACGTTATGCATTATTATGTTATTATTATGTGTTATGTTATATGTTAATGTCAATAAACCTAAATCGGATATAAACTCACAATCAACATGTAGATTAAATCAATTAATTCGGATTATGTGTAGGATCAATTTAATAACATAAGTACAGTAAATGTAATAGTATATATAATATATATGTATAATGAACATACACGTAATAATATACACGTAATATATATGTATAATGGCGAGACACGGCACAAGACCGGGATCAGTGGCGAGCAGTCGTGTTGGAGGCCAAGACACACTTTGGGTCGCTGCGCCAGAGGAGTAAGTAAGTAAGTATAATGAACATACGTGTGCTACATCGGGACACGAACACTGAATTTATTTTAATTTTTAACAAGCAGAAACGTCTGCAAACGATGATATTAAGCTTAGGGCCCCCCACATCTAGCGTCTTTCGAGCGTCGGCGTCTGTCGGCGTCTAGTCAGCGCTATGGAAAATGACGTCGCTGCGCAGTTGCGTCGACGTCGGTCATAGAATTGTAGACGCCGACGCTCGAAAGACGCCAGATGTGGGGGGGGGGGGGCTTAGAATAAAATTTAAAAGTGGAAAAAAAAAAGATGAGGACTAGGGATGAGGTCTTGGTGGCTCAGATGGTAGTGCGCTGGAGTATCGATCCAGAGGCCGTGAGTTCAAGTCTCAACCATGACAGTAATTTTTCCACTTTTAAATTTTATTCTAAGCTTAACGAACACTAAAGATTATTATTAAAATTTGTTACTTTAGGTGCCTCGATATTAGACATGATATCGAATTTCTTAACATTAATAAAGGAATTTCAATGAGAAAATATGTTAACATTCATAATTGTGACGTTCCACGGCAAAAGGTACCTTGTGGCGGCTGGCACTTACTTCGCATAGCCCCGTAATAATATTGGAGCGGCGTTAATAATAGCGTAAGCGCCAACCGCCATAAGCCACTTTTACCCGTGGGAAGTCACAATTAATCAACTTCAATTTCAAACATCACTTATATTATTTAAGTATGATAATGAAAAACTATCATATTAATATTTCCTCTATATTTGAAATAATGTCAAATTTAGTTTCGTTTATATTTTATTTTCTAATGGTTATATAAAGAGTCGGAAACGCGCATGTGACCTCTGGAATTTCAGGCGGCCATATGCTACGGTGAGCTTTTATTGGTATAAAAAATTAAAAATTCACTTATATCACGTACGACGAACGCTAATAAGGCGTTAATGATAATTAACATAATTAAATGAAAATGTTATATGTGACAATCATATGTTATGTGATACACAGTAATTTATTGTAATTTTAACCTTTACAGATATGCAAGGATGACGTAATATATAGCTGATAAACTATCTTTAACACTGGACTTGCAATCACTAAGTGAATTTTGTATTGAAGAAGTTCTCTTCTACAGTATAGAAAGAAATTGACAAACATACAGATATCGAAATAGTCGAAAGTTAACCATATAACTAAAAACATTAGCAGTTATACTCTTCTCCTTCCTCGCGTTATCCCGGCATTTCGCCACGGCTCATGAGAGCCTGGGGTCCGCTTGACAACTAATCCCATGATTTGACGTAGGCACTAGTTTTTACGAAAGCGCCTGCCATCTGACCTTCCAACCCAGAGGGTAAACTAGGCCTTATTGGGACTAGTCCGGTTTCCTCACGATATTTTCCTTCACCGAAAAGCGACTGGTAAATATCAAATGATATTTCGCACATAAGTTCCGAAAAACTCATTGGTACGAGCAGGGGTTTGAATTTGAACCCGCGACCTCCATATTACAAGTCGCACGCTCTCACCGCTAGGCCACCAGCGCTTCGTCATTAGCAAATATACTATGAACTAGAATTTGAACCCACAAGGCCGCTACGTACTAAAGAATTTACCACTTACCAGGGTTCAAAAAATAAGATATTATGTATAAATAAATAAATATTATTACACATTTTTGACACAAATTGACTAAGCCCCACGGTAAGCTCAAGGCTTGTGTTGTGGGTACTCAGACAACGATATATATAATATATAAATACTTAGAATACATAGAAAACAACCATGACTCAGGAACAAATAATATCTGTATCATCATACAAATAAATGCCCTTACCAGGATTCGAACCCGTAACCATCGGCTTCATAGGCAGGGTCACTACCCACTAGGCCAGACCGGTCGTCGCGAATGTGAATTTGCATTAGATTACTTTATCAATAACGCTAATTTCTGTAACATTATATTTTACATTACGAATTTACGAGTAAGTTGGCTTTATTGAATTATAATAAGAATTTAATTGAACTGCCATGAGAGCAAGTTTTAATTATGATAGTATTAGCTTGATGAGTTTTCTCTTAAAAAAGAAATTAAAAGTTGATGTTGTCAAATAACTTGTGTCAAATGGAATTAGTAAAAGTCGTTAAAACACAGCGACAGTAAATAAACATATGTGACGTTAACTATGAAAAGGGTCCTAATCGTCGATGGCGCTTACGCCATTATCAACGATGCTCCGATATTAATACAATGCCGCGCGACGCTGTGCGGCGTAAGCGCCATCGACAATAAGGTCCCTTTTCATAGCGCTTCAAAGGGTTTTAACATTATAACCGGGTGTATAGATGTGCCGTGTGGTGGCCGGCTTTAGAATAGCGCCAACCTTCACATAGGATAGGGTGTCGTACGAGGCGACTAAGTCCACAAACGAAGTAAGAAGCTATTTTGTCACAGGGGAGATGGTCCTCTTAGCATTGTTTTGCAATCCATCTAGGAGAAGGATACTCCAAAATAAAACCCGGAATGGAGTTTCCGTAAGGCGCGAGTAGGGTCCAACCTGAAATATGCGGCAGATTCCTGCAGCTGACCTGTCTCCACACGTATTGGCTCGCCTTTCCTGTGGCATAAGACAATGAAGCCGAGAGGGTAATGCAGGTGCTGGGCATCCCTGCGTTTCCTTAATTCCGTCCCAGGCGTTGTAATGTATGTTACACCATAAATCGTCTGCAATAGACGTAAAGGCCAATGATGAGATGTAGAACCTCCATTTTTGGAAAACGGTTAGAATTATCATAAGCCAACCCTCAACTTCACACCTGATAGCTTCAGACCAGTTTTCAATAGCAGTTCCTTCGCCGATAATAACGATTGTAATTAAAGGTAATTAATACAATTAACGAGCCGACTGGCCCGTTTTCGATGCGGTTTGTGCAGAACATCCTCGTTGCGAGGCGGATCGCTTCCGTCGTTAGTTGTTATCGGGTAACCGGTTCGATTCCCGACACAGGTACAAAATACCTAGAGTTAGACTAAGAAAAGTCTGCAACGATTTTGATAGCACACGCAGTCCAAGTGTTATTTTAAACGTCAAACTTCTATGAAATTATGACGTCGGCCTGTTGGCGAATCTCTCGCTTGCGGCCCGCGAGCCTCCCTGGCTATTTTGTATGTAATATTGACAAACGACAATGTCTGCTAAAGTCACAAATATTACCAAAGTGCGGCCCGCGTCAACTTCGTCAACTACTATGTGGCCCTTGGCTGCTAAAAGGTTGCCGACCGCTGCTATATAGAATAGGACAATGTGTAAGCGCTATAACATAGTTGTACTAAACTGTGAACTCGATCGCAATCCATCTCGCTCTGGCACTGATGTATTGTTACGATAGAAAGAGAATGCGATCGAGTTTACGCAGTCGCTAACGTAAATGTCAAATGCCAACTCGTGGTAGCCGTGCTGAGGACCTACCGCGGACGTTCGACGTGTTGCCTCCCTGTCACACTTACGTACGAATTTACAAGTGCAACAGATAGGCAACACGGCCCTCTGCTCTGATAAAGTGATAAACGTCGCTCACAGTAACTGTGGAATATGCCCGATACGCGTCAATTCAATTGTTACTGAATAGTGATGGGACACGCTCGAGCGATTTTTTGCGATATTTTTTTTTATCGATTCGTTCTATGGGAAATCGTTAACTTTTTTTCAGTAGTAAGAGAATCGACTTTAAATTGAAAGTTTTGATAAGTTCAGTGAACTTTTCTTTATGAGTCACTCTGATAGTAGATTTTTTTGGGTACTTGGAAAAAGTTGTTTTCTACACTTGTCAAAATGGTTAGTGAAGCATTTTTTGATTTATTACGATTGAAGAACTAATAGTATTACATACTTATAATAAAATAATGCGCTGTATATGTATTCAAGTGAATAAATCATTCATTCATTTAAAAAAAGAATAATTATTACTGCCGGCAGATTTACCGTTAAAAAAGCAATTGCGGATATATTATTCAAAAATTTTTTTTTACTAAACGCAAAATGATACCGAAGTGGGCAAAGTGCAGTTAAGAAACTTGGTGATGGTGTTCTGCCTTTTCGCAGAACTATTTTTGGCGGAATTTCATTTGCCAACCAACATTTCGCCGACGTTTCACTTTGACAACTAACGATTAGCAAATTTTTGTATGACAACCTTTCAATTGGCAGAATTATTGTAAAGCAGATTATTATAACGCCTCTAAACTTTTGGGAGACTTATCATTTGTCAAATCTTTCATTTGGTCGAACAACTCTTGGACGAATAACGTTTCGTTGAAGCTACAGTTCGCTTTTCATACATTAGGCAAGTTACAAATAAGAAAAAGATATATACATACCAAACAATCAAAAATGGCCGAGTTGTTGTACTTTTTATAATGTATAATTTTAATAGTTGAAGCCAGTGGCAGCGAGCGAGCGAAGCGAGCGAGCAAGACCTTCCTGGGCAGAACCGACTTGGATATGGTTAGGTTAGAAGACTAAGGCGGGAGCTTTGCTCCCGCCTTAGTCTTCGAGGTTATTTTTTTTTCAACAACCCAAAAAACGTAATTACACAGCAACTTTCGGGTCAAATATCCCAACGTACGTGTCAAATATCTCGGCCATTTTTGATTTTAGAGAAAAGTTTATTAAGAAAGAAGTGATTATTTCATCAAAATCTTGTAAATTATTCTAAGTGTTTTGAAACCCCTATGTTTTATTCATTAAAAAAATCTATGATCCAGAAACGGCCCCCCTTTGGTACAGTACAGTCTGACTAAATGAAACAATTGGTAAACAATAAACAACTAAGTGTATATTATGCCAACTAAAACATTCTACCACATGAAAGTTGGCATTTTGAAAATTGACATTATAAAACACAGACCAAACGTTTAGTTGGTAAGTGTGCGGTTGGCAAATGAAAAAAAAAGATTTGAAAAGTTGGGAAATGAAAATTCGGCGAAATAAAATTCCGCCAAACGTGAGTTGGGAAGTGATAATCGGCCATACCATTTTCGGCGATAAATAAGAGAACCGTGATGGTGTTCTGCCTTTTCGCAGAACTATTTTTGGCGGAATTTCATTTGCCAACCAACATTTCGCCGACGTTTCACTTTGACAACTAACGATTAGCAAATTTTTGTATGACAACCTTTCAATTGGCAGAATTATTGTAAAGCAGATTATTATAACGCCTCTAAACTTTTGGGAGACTTATCATTTGTCAAATCTTTCATTTGGTCGAACAACTCTTGGACGAATAACGTTTCGTTGAAGCTACAGTTCGCTTTTCATACATTAGGCAAGTTACAAATAAGAAAAAGATATATACATACCAAACAATCAAAAATGGCCGAGTTGTTGTACTTTTTATAATGTATAATTTTAATAGTTGAAGCCAGTGGCAGCGAGCGAGCGAAGCGAGCGAGCAAGACCTTCCTGGGCAGAACCGACTTGGATATGGTTAGGTTAGAAGACTAAGGCGGGAGCTTTGCTCCCGCCTTAGTCTTCGAGGTTATTTTTTTTTCAACAACCCAAAAAACGTAATTACACAGCAACTTTCGGGTCAAATATCCCAACGTACGTGTCAAATATCTCGGCCATTTTTGATTTTAGAGAAAAGTTTATTAAGAAAGAAGTGATTATTTCATCAAAATCTTGTAAATTATTCTAAGTGTTTTGAAACCCCTATGTTTTATTCATTAAAAAAATCTATGATCCAGAAACGGCCCCCCTTTGGTACAGTACAGTCTGACTAAATGAAACAATTGGTAAACAATAAACAACTAAGTGTATATTATGCCAACTAAAACATTCTACCACATGAAAGTTGGCATTTTGAAAATTGACATTATAAAACACAGACCAAACGTTTAGTTGGTAAGTGTGCGGTTGGCAAATGAAAAAAAAAGATTTGAAAAGTTGGGAAATGAAAATTTGGCGAAATAAAATTCCGCCAAACGTGAGTTGGGAAGTGATAATCGGCCATACCATTTTCGGCGATAAATAAGAGAACCCTTGGTGATACATGCCAAAAGGTATTTTAATGACTAATTATAATTATATGGGGCATTATCTATGAAAAGGGACCTTATTGTCGATGGCGCTTACGCCGCACAGCGTCGCGCGGCATTGTATTAATATCGGAGCATCGTTGATAATGGCGTAAGCGCCATCGACGATTAGGACCCTTTTCATAGTTAACGTCGGTTCTCTTATTTATCGCCGAAAATGGTATGGCCGATTATCACTTCCCAACTCACGTTTGGCGGAATTTTATTTCGCCGAATTTTCATTTCCCAACTTTTCAAATCTTTTTTTTTCATTTGCCAACCGCACACTTACCAACTAAACGTTTGGTCTGTGTTTTATAATGTCAATTTTCAAAATGCCAACTTTCATGTGGTAGAATGTTTTAGTTGGCATAATATACACTTAGTTGTTTATTGTTTACCAATTGTTTCATTTAGTCAGACTGTACTGTACCAAAGGGGGGCCGTTTCTGGATCATAGATTTTTTTAATGAATAAAACATAGGGGTTTCAAAACACTTAGAATAATTTACAAGATTTTGATGAAATAATCACTTCTTTCTTAATAAACTTTTCTCTAAAATCAAAAATGGCCGAGATATTTGACACGTACGTTGGGATATTTGACCCGAAAGTTGCTGTGTAATTACGTTTTTTGGGTTGTTGAAAAAAAAATAACCTCGAAGACTAAGGCGGGAGCAAAGCTCCCGCCTTAGTCTTCTAACCTAACCATATCCAAGTCGGTTCTGCCCAGGAAGGTCTTGCTCGCTCGCTTCGCTCGCTCGCTGCCACTGGCTTCAACTATTAAAATTATACATTATAAAAAGTACAACAACTCGGCCATTTTTGATTGTTTGGTATGTATATATCTTTTTCTTATTTGTAACTTGCCTAATGTATGAAAAGCGAACTGTAGCTTCAACGAAACGTTATTCGTCCAAGAGTTGTTCGACCAAATGAAAGATTTGACAAATGATAAGTCTCCCAAAAGTTTAGAGGCGTTATAATAATCTGCTTTACAATAATTCTGCCAATTGAAAGGTTGTCATACAAAAATTTGCTAATCGTTAGTTGTCAAAGTGAAACGTCGGCGAAATGTTGGTTGGCAAATGAAATTCCGCCAAAAATAGTTCTGCGAAAAGGCAGAACACCATCACCAAGTTTCTTAACTGCACTTTGCCCACTTCGGTATCATTTTGCGTTTAGTAAAAAAAAATTTTTGAATAATATATCCGCAATTGCTTTTTTAACGGTAAATCTGCCGGCAGTAATAATTATTCTTTTTTTAAATGAATGAATGATTTATTCACTTGAATACATATACAGCGCATTATTTTATTATAAGTATGTAATACTATTAGTTCTTCAATCGTAATAAATCAAAAAATGCTTCACTAACCATTTTGACAAGTGTAGAAAACAACTTTTTCCAAGTACCCAAAAAAATCTACTATCAGAGTGACTCATAAAGAAAAGTTCACTGAACTTATCAAAACTTTCAATTTAAAGTCGATTCTCTTACTACTGAAAAAAAGTTAACGATTTCCCATAGAACGAATCGATAAAAAAAAATATCGCAAAAAATCGCTCGAGCGTGTCCCATCACTATTCAGTAACAATTGAATTGACGCGTATCGGGCATATTCCACAGTTACTGTGAGCGACGTTTATCACTTTATCAGAGCAGAGGGCCGTGTTGCCTATCTGTTGCACTTGTAAATTCGTACGTAAGTGTGACAGGGAGGCAACACGTCGAACGTCCGCGGTAGGTCCTCAGCACGGCTACCACGAGTTGGCATTTGACATTTACGTTAGCGACTGCGTAAACTCGATCGCATTCTCTTTCTATCGTAACAATACATCAGTGCCAGAGCGAGATGGATTGCGATCGAGTTCACAGTTTAGTACAACTATGTTATAGCGCTTACACATTGTCCTATTCTATATAGCAGCGGTCGGCAACCTTTTAGCAGCCAAGGGCCACATAGTAGTTGACGAAGTTGACGCGGGCCGCACTTTGGTAATATTTGTGACTTTAGCAGACATTGTCGTTTGTCAATATTACATACAAAATAGCCAGGGAGGCTCGCGGGCCGCAAGCGAGAGATTCGCCAACAGGCCGACGTCATAATTTCATAGAAGTTTGACGTTTAAAATAACACTTGGACTGCGTGTGCTATCAAAATCGTTGCAGACTTTTCTTAGTCTAACTCTAGGTATTTTGTACCTGTGTCGGGAATCGAACCGGTTACCCGATAACAACTAACGACGGAAGCGATCCGCCTCGCAACGAGGATGTTCTGCACAAACCGCATCGAAAACGGGCCAGTCGGCTCGTTAATTGTATTAATTACCTTTAATTTATTTAATCGTATGGCTAACATATTTTAAAAATAGAAACAAATATAATCAGATGTCTACACTAAGACCATTCAGCCACTTTATGGCTTCGTCGCTCAGGGTGATCAGGTCTTCGGGAGGACCGGCGACATAGCGCGTTATAGGGCAGTCTTGGATAATATGCTGGATGGTTTGGGCTTCCGCACCGCAGCCGCCAGCACCATTACCTTTAATTACAATCGTTATTATCGGCGAAGGAACTGCTATTGAAAACTGGTCTGAAGCTATCAGGTGTGAAGTTGAGGGTTGGCTTATGATAATTCTAACCGTTTTCCAAAAATGGAGGTTCTACATCTCATCATTGGCCTTTACGTCTATTGCAGACGATTTATGGTGTAACATACATTACAACGCCTGGGACGGAATTAAGGAAACGCAGGGATGCCCAGCACCTGCATTACCCTCTCGGCTTCATTGTCTTATGCCACAGGAAAGGCGAGCCAATACGTGTGGAGACAGGTCAGCTGCAGGAATCTGCCGCATATTTCAGGTTGGACCCTACTCGCGCCTTACGGAAACTCCATTCCGGGTTTTATTTTGGAGTATCCTTCTCCTAGATGGATTGCAAAACAATGCTAAGAGGACCATCTCCCCTGTGACAAAATAGCTTCTTACTTCGTTTGTGGACTTAGTCGCCTCGTACGACACCCTATCCTATGTGAAGGTTGGCGCTATTCTAAAGCCGGCCACCACACGGCACATCTATACACCCGGTTATAATGTTAAAACCCTTTGAAGCGCGACGAGCTCAAAGCCCAGAATAAATAATAGTACCAAGGTATAGAAGGTTCAGTCTCTAACAAAACGCGTCTGTTACGACAGACATGACCGATAGATGGCGCGCGAGCTGACATCCGTTCCGTAGCGGTGCGCGGCAACTACTACTGGTAGACACCAAAACTGGTGTGTGACCATAGAAGGTAGCATCCTATAGAAGTGGTGTGCGCGTGCCTCCGTGAGGGACAAAACATACGCAATGCGACAATATTAAAAACACGTTTTAACATTCCTGACAACATACCAAAAACAATCTACGTAATTCGGTCGGGTTACTTGTTGCCCACCATAACCCATACTACATTTATGGTGGGGAACAAACAAAAAGTGAGACTGTGACAAGGACAAGCAATAATGCCACTTTCTCTGCTACTCCTACTGAAAGTTCTATAAGTGTATCTCGTTTGGTCATTTGGCCCCTCCCCCGTTTTCTAGATATTGTCAGTGTTGCCAACTCGGATTTTGAAAAAATGCTAGGCTAATGTCTAGATTATGCCAAAATTATGCCAAAGATTTTTGAAACACCTATGCTAAAAAATGCTAAAATATCACTTGAAATTATTAGACACTTAAAGCACATACATTTTTCAAATTTACCGGCTTTTTCTACTGACAAGATCTGCTTGACCAACTTTATATAGTCCGTTGACGTCCATCCGTCCACAAAAGTCAAAATTCATATGAAAATATGAACCACATAAGGCGATGGCGCATATTGTTGCTACCAAGTTGGTGCAAACTTGGCTTAGACTAAATTATGCTAAAAATTATGCCAGATGCTAAATGGAAAGTTTTGGTGCCAAAGCGAGTGAAAATATGCCAGATCTGGCATCATTTATGCCAAGTTGGCAACACTGGATATTGTTGTACCTCTATGAGGAATAGTGAACATGGGCTTTGGTTGACCTTACCTTTTGGTTGACCTTCGGCATCTTGGGCGCCTTCACGATGGCTGGCTTGGGCGGCGCCACCGCTGGCTCTGTTGACAATACGCAGCTGTTACAACACAACACAGATAAGTAAGTAAGTAAGTAAATACTCTTTATTGCACCACAAAGAAAAATAAAATAACAGATTTACAGTGTAAATAATGGTAGCAACAGGCGGTCTTATCGCTGTAAGCGATCTCTTCCAGACAACCTTGGGATAGCAGGATATAAAGAATAGAAAACTTTTAAAAACAGGTAGTGCACGAAATAAGTTACAGGAATAAGAAGATTACACATTCGGTCATATACAATAAGTAAGATACGGTCCGAATTGCGGGTACGTACTATTTGTCAACTGTGGTAGAAATTCTTAAAAGAAAAATGATTAATTTTGCGTGATAATCTGTGTATTTTTTTAATTCATTATTTTAATTGTACAATAAAATATCTATAATATAGTATTTATCAAATATTAAACTTTATTTTTGATAATTAATTATTAAAAATTCATACTCGTACGTGGTTTGGAACGATGCGGTCTGAAGTTTTCGGGGGTCTATTATAAACCGTCAAATATACCGTTGAACGTTGTTTTAAGTTTTTTTTGTCTGTTTCTCTTTGCTAACAGTGTGAAAGGGACAAAGCAATAGAACCCAAGTATTTCGAACTTGCACTGAGAGAAAAGTACAACAAAAATACACTTAGAATTACAAAAATAAACTTAATCCGGGGACAAGGAGAGTTAACTAATAGGAACAAATTGACTTTTGCAATTTCTATTAGTTCTTGCAATTTCTATTATCTGTTTGTTGAAATTATATTTGGGATTACTGAGCTGTTTGTAGAAATAAATAAACTTTACAGAAATAGTGAAACGTCCATAATTATTACTAAAACTTCATTTTTTCCCCCAGTACAGAACTGTTTTTTTATTCCTGGTGATGATTTTTCTCTCAGTGTGTATTAGACCCCGGATGGTGAAATGAAATTTGACTATAAAGGTCACTTAATTGTCATTTTGTCTCACTCAGCGAGTCAAATCGCATTTTGCTCACTGTTTTTAAGAAGCAAAGTACCCTTGTTCGAGCTGCTGAGGTGAAAATATTATTACTTATTCTGTGCCATACGGTTACCTGGTTGAACAATCGGCGCCGGTAGCGGCGGGGGCTGCGCCCTGCCCTGCTGCTGGGGCTGCAGCGGCGACCTCTTCTCTTCTAACGCAGGAGGCGCCGGCGGCGGGACTCCGGTGCTGCCCCCTCGCACCTGTGTGAAGAATATGGTTTGTCATATCACATTTGTAAACATCCTATCTTATACAGGCCTGTGCACACCGCGTGTTGCGTGTGCGTGAAGTGCGCTAAAATGTTGGAGCCGCTCACGCACAGGTCACGCAAGCGGTGTGCCGTCTCTCATAAGGATCTGTATACTACAACGCCGCACGTGCACGTCACGCACACACAGCCGGTGTGCACAGGCCCTACAAATTGTACATTAAAGTGACATTGTATTGACAAAAATATCATAATCCTATATCGTAAGAGCAAAAATAGAGAAATAATACGGCAATTTACGAGCTCTGTAAAAGTAAGATACATACTTAATAAGACAGAGGGATCAAAAAATGTTTATCTTTTTCTGAGAACGTCACAAACGTGAACGTGACGTTAACATTCGTTAAGTTATAATATTGAACTCTATTAGCATCTGTTAAAGTTCAAATTTAAACAAATATTTTTTATATTTTGACATATACTAGACTAGACTACACGAGACATAAATTGCTATGAACAGTATAAACAAACTGTGCATCAGAATGGATAATACTTTAATAACACCAAGTATAGCTTTTCCTTATAAATGTTTTCCTTATCTTTTTCCATACAAAAGTTTGCATCAATTGTGCAAGGGTTTGGCAGAGGAGTAAGCTCTTAAAGGCGACTCCAGTTATTAAATGCTCTAAGGTAATGAACAATCAACGCCCTCTATACTGCAAGTAGAGTACTATCGCAACATTCGGCAATTCGATGCAGTTCCATACTTCATGTCAATTATTATAGCTGCACCGAAATCGAGTTTTAGCAAACCAGTTCGCTTTACTGTATCAAAAAGTGGTTTTGCGCATGGTACAAGTGATGAGGTTAAAGCGGGTATAATTTTAGGAACTAACGTCTATCCCCGTTATAAATTCATAAACGTCTACTAAAGTTGACTAGCCGATAATAATCGTTTGTCCCTTTCCATCATACCAATACGTCGGAAAGGGACAAACTATTAATATCGGCTTGTCAATTTTAGTATGTATAAGGGGGTATATGTACAGGTACGGTCAAGGAATTTAATTTTAGCACAGAATAAATAAGTGCTCTGCTACCGTACAGAAAGGACAATTCCTGCAAAACCGAAGTTTGAGAGCGATTCAAGGACGAAATCGTGCTATCTCTTTACAATGTATGGCACTTATCCCTTTCGGCTATTTAGGGTTGTCAAAATTCAAGTGATTCTGATTATCTCCTCTGTGGTCGTGCACGCAAAAGGACGTCAAATGGTGCCAACCCTAATAATTTGCCGAGCCGAGTTTGCCTGAAGGGAGCAGTGTCTCACCACTGCTTCGCCCCAATATATCTAATGGCGACTCTATGTCTCCAAAGTCCAAACCAAAATCGCTACCACGTTATCTTTGCACCATACCCACTGCCACCTTGTATCGATTTGTGATATCCAGTTCTACAGCCAAATTAGTTTAATGTATTCCAACTGAACTCTGTGTCTTATTAAATAAGATCTAAATTCGCTTGACCACCTACTACTGCTTTAAGGAGTTGAGCAATTTTGTTGAAAAAACTTAATTATTGTGATTGTGACGTTAAAGGAAGTAGTGAGGCAGTGACGTTATGCTGACGTTCTGAGTCCAACTTTAACGAAAGGACTCTTATCAAGTTATCACGTGGGATTTCGTACATTGAAACGCCTGTTCCTATCTCGCACGCGCGTAATTATATGCCCGCCCACAGAATAAATAATAGTACTACCGTACAGAAAGGAAACTTCCTACAAAAACAAAGTTTGACAGCGGTTCAGGGTCGAATCATGCTGTCCCTTTCTAATATATGGCACTATCCCGGCTATTTAGGGTTGTCAAAAATCAAGTGATTATCTTATCTGTGGTAGTGCACGCAAAAGGAAGTCAAGCGGTGCCAACCCTAATAATTGCTCGGAGCAATGCTGAGCCGAGCGGAGCCGAGTGTGACCGAAGTCAGGAGTTTCGCACCCCTGGCCCGCCCATGATGCCGGCTGTCAATGTCACTGTGCGAGCGCGACAGCAATATAATGAATATAATGATGTTAGCGACTTAGCGTCCTTTCTTTAGAGTCCTTTTTATGTCAATAAGGTCCATCAAACTTTTGCGAGATCCTTTAGTTATCACTGTTATCAGCGCAAAAAGGGGCACTTGCACCATTCATTAACCCGGGGTTCACTGGCTAAACCTGGAGTTGCCATGGTTACCAGTACAATTTAACACTGGGTTAACGGTTTAACCGGTTAACCCCGGGTTAGTAGATGGTGACGTTAGTGAAGTGGCACTAAGAGTGCTAAGTTGGTTATGACTGCAAGTGCAAATTTTGAGCCCCAACTGTCCCAAGTAATTAATGTGTCCCGTACCCGCCAGGGCGGCGCCACTGAGCGAATATCACAGTTCGGATTACATCACGAACATATTATATTAATCCTTTACACTAAACGCCCATGCAACGAGTCGTCGACCTTTTTAATATTGGGCAAAAAGCGGCAACCATCTTGATTTTTTTTTATCAATGTAGACCGAAATGGCTGTACTATCTCGGTGTGGCCATAAAGAAGGCGATTTACGTGATGTTACATTTCTCTGTTTATTTTTAAAGTTAGAAGTGAGGAGAATCCTCAGAAAGATCCTGGGCCCTGTGAGAACAGCAGATGACAGTTTCAGGGTCCGTAAAAACTTCCGATCTTGTTGCGGGGCCAATATTAAGGGGCCCACTGATTAACAGTCCGCCGGACGGTATCGGCCTGGCAGTTAGAACATAATTTTGACACTTCCGAACAACTGACAGGCCGATACCGTCCGGCGGACTGTTAATCAGTGGGCCCCTTTACCGGCGAGACAAAAGCCCACCGCCTCCGCTGGCTCGGCCACGTATTAAGGATGAATGAGGATCGCGGCGCTAAAAAGCTATATCTGGTACGCTTGGTAGGGCGAAGAACGATCGGACGTCTCAGGCACACCCCGGACACTGGCGATCAAATGTATGAAACAAACGCGTTCCTACGCGGACAGCTAAGCTCGTGTAGGTGAACGCGTACTATGCTTGTGTGAGTGAGATAAAACGTGCGAGGGTTCTCGCCATTTTGTTGTCAAGTTCGATGACCTCAGTGACTCAAAACTTATTGCACGAATTAGGAATAAATAAGAATCGTATTATGCTGTAAGGTGGGTATCTAAGCTCGATTTATACAATAGTTTCCTATTTTGAATCGGTATAAACGAAGTAACAAAATTTTTGTAACGAAATCAGGCCACCAAAATATTACGTAAGTTGAAAACATGATTTTTTGTTCATATAGATATTGTGTTGTTTTCAGTGTGATCTGATAGGTTTTGTAAATATTTGTTTAATACATATTTGAATATTTTACGTGACCTCCGCTCTGCGCACCGCGTCGTCGCGTCCTTGCCAGCCGGTAACTGTGAGGTAACCGAGAGCGGGTGGGCGGCACTTTCAACGGGAGGCAGGGAGTGTCCATACTGTACGTTAGTACTCTTTATTATACTGTGTCTCAGGTATCGCTGGGGCGATGAGGTTGAAGCGGACTTACGCGATCTTCAAGCCGATAACTGGCGGGACATTGCGCTGGATCGAGACAACTGGCGTTCACTCGTGCCGGAGGCCAAGAATCATTTTGGGTCGCTGCGCCATTACGTAAGTGGTAGTATTAAATAGTAGTAGTATTTTTAAAGTTACTTTTATTGGTGTGTAAATCTTATGTAGTTTTTAGGATAAGCATACTGTAATTTGAATTATTGTAATTTTGACATGATAAATATTCTTTTATATTAAATATATATACAGGAATTGCTCGTTACTTTTATTGGTGTGTAAATCTTATGTAGTTTTTAATAATTTGAATTATTGTAATTTTGACATAATACATTTTTATATAAAATATACATATATACAAGAATTGCTCGTTTAAAGTTATTAGATTCATAAATCTTACGCAAATGTCAAAAGGAATGCATTTATATCGAGAGATATAAATGTCAATGTCACTTGGTTCTTATCGCCGATCTCATGGCCCCACGATCGCTCGCACAAAAACTTTAAGACTCCTATAGCGTTTTTTATTGCTAGAACGGGACAAAATACCGACTAGACTTCTCGCTCGCGCTTATTCGTTCATCTGTGATATTGCGAAGGAAACAATATAGGTTATATATATTGAGTAGGCAAATTATGAATTAATATCTGGGGGCTATTCATAAATTACGTCATTTCAAATTAGGGGGGGGGGTCTGGACATCGGATGACGGTAGCATGAAGTAGAAGGAAATGGGGTCATGTCATTTGAAGCATGATTTTTGGATGATTATAGGGGGGGGGGGGCAAAACACGTCAAAAATCGATGACGTAATTTATGGACAGCCCCCTGGGAGACCAAGCTTTGCTGAGAAAACATATAAAAACTCGAAAATGCGCGTTTTCCTCCTCGCCTCGCCCGGGACTCGAACCGACTAAAAATTCCAAAAAATAAACACTCGCAATTTTATTCTACTAATCGATACAGTTAATGTTACTGATAACATTTCTCCAAGAAACATTAGGTCGTACACTCGTCTGTCGTATAAAATATCCATAAAATCTAATATTTAGTACTAAAGATTTTTTAGACAAGCCAAATTGAAGAAAAAAAAATCTTTAAATGCAGTTTTGTTTCTTTTTTTGAAGGAAGTCTCCTTTAAGTAAGATGAGCCAGCTTAAGGATTTAAGGTAGTTTCCCTCCAGGGCCCGACTTATCTTTCCACACTGTATAATATAATAATGAGTCATTAAAGGCATCAAAGTATACACTTTGAACGCTGGTGAAAGGATACTTATAGCCACCTCACACTAGCGTCTCCCAAACAGGCTGACATAAACCGTGATAGCTATAGTTCGTTTTTTTTTAGCATTAGAAAGAACTTGCAAGAAGGTAAGCGATCTTGACATGTCTTTTAATTGAAAAACGCTTTATAAAAATATAAAACTACTTACTTACTTATGAAAGCAGAAGAATATAAATGATCGTATTAGATTCATAATTGTTACATATTTGCCGTAACTTATTTTTAAAATGTGTTTTTCAATTAAAAGACACATCAAGATTGTTTACCTAATTTCTAATGCTAAAAAAAACGTAGTATAGACAGTTGACATTTTCACAGATGATGTATTTCTGTTGCCGCTATAACAACAAATACTAAAAAGCACGCCACCCTCGGTGGGCGAGTCCGACTCGCACTTGGCCGGTTTTTTAAATCATTATTACTTAAAGCTGCGGCTGGAATCGTATAAAATGTTATAAGTAAATCGTAACTAACTGATTATGTGGCCTTGGCGATAGCGGCCTGATAACGGCGGCCTGCATCGATCATGTTGTTTACTGAGTTTGTAAAGTTACCTCCTAAGCAGGGATGTTGCAGATATTCGCATCCGCATCCGCGTAACATCCGCATCCGCATAAAATCGATGCGGATGTCGACCAAGTCGGTAACAGCCTAACTAACAGGAACGTGTTAGTGGCGGCGCCGGCGGCGTAAGTGCTAGGTAATTTCGTCATTATATACGTATATAACGAAATCGTCTAGATCCCGAAAAGTCGGCCGAGTTACTGTTTATTAAATAAAACGCACCTATATTCTTGCTCAAACTCTAAACGTTTGGTTTTTTTTAAAATAAAATATGCTAAAAATGTAATATTTGACGTTTTTTAAGTACCAAATCTTGACATCCGCATCCGCATCCGCGGATGTCAAAAAATCTGCATCCGCAACATCCCAGCTCCTAAGTCCTGAGTTCCTTTAAAAATAACAAATTACAGTCGAATTTTGAACTATAATGGAATACAAGAAGGTTCTAAATTCAGAACTGCAAAAATTACTCTGGGTCTTAAGAGGTTAAACTAAGGGCCTATGATGGCGCTTTTATCATTGTGCTCGAGCGGGATATCGCTATGTAGGAAGTGCTTTTGAATCCCTAACAACGTTTGTCCTAAAGTCACTTGCTCTAACTGGTTTGTCCTAATGGGCACATGCCCTAACGGGCTAACCATTTTTCAGAACCATTACATTATGGAAAATAATCGTTATGACAATTGATCGTTACTAACGATAATCGTTAATATAATAATCGTTATGACAATTGATCGTTACTAACGATCAATTGTCATAACGATTATTTTCCATAATGTAATGGTTCTGAAAAATGGCTAGGTTAGAACTTGCTGTCACAAAAGTGGGTTAGGTTAGAACTGCGACCTTCGCAAAAAAGAAAAATTATGCTATTAGAATAAGTAATCAATAATAGGGAAACCAAAATTAGGGTTTTTAGTGTTAGGACAACTGATCATTATGACAAACAATATTATGAAATGCAAAGATAGGAGAAAAGACTTTAGGGATTCAGATATACATCCGCTATGTAAGCGCATACCACTCGCTCACAAGTCAAAATGACGTTTGGCTAGACTAGACTAGGTATAGGGACCGTGCGCATTGGAGGGCCTACCATCTTGTGGCCTGAATCGGAAACATAAATATGTACATTGCCAAAGCAAGTGCTGCCATCTACCGTTCTCGTACGTTTTCTTGTGCATAGTAGGTTCTGCCATCTTGTGGGCTACGCCGGAAGCATAAACTTCACATTTACGCCTCGCGCTAATAATCTGACGGCTCCTGTGCTGCCCCCTATAGTTCCTGCTCGCTCCATATAGGTAATCCGCACAAACTGCTCGAAAGTCTTGCACGTCAAATAAATGACGGTGACATCACAACCATACAATTATACGCTATTACCTATAGGTATTAGCACAGAATAATTAATAGTACTACCTTACAGAAAGGAAACTTAGAATAAATTTAAAAGTGGAAAAATTATTGTCTTGTCTGTGTAGAGGCCGTGAGTTCAAGTCTCACCCAAGACAGTAATTTTTCCACTTTTAAATTTATTCTAAGCTTAATAGCATCGTTCGCAGACGTTTCTGCTTGTTAAAAATTAAAAGAAAGGAAACTTCTTACAAAACCGAAGTTTGACAGCGGTTCAGGGTCGAATCATGCTGTCCCTTTCTAATATATGGCACAATCCCTTTCGGCTATTTAGGGTTGTCAAAATTCAAGTGATTATCTTATCTGTGGTCGTGCACGCAAAGGAAGTCAAGTGGTGCCAACCCTAATAATTGCTCGGAGCAATGCTGAGCCGAGCGGAGCCGAGTTTGACCGAAGTCAGGAGTTTCGCACCCCTGGTATTAGGTACTCCGTATGTTCCCAAGGTTATGTAAATGTGTGTATTTAACACCTGGCCAAACAATGTGAACACGAAAAATGATTTACATTTACACCAATGTTTCCAAGGTGACGAAGTTTAGCTGAGGGCCTGTCATTAAAATTTTGGCATTTAAGCAGGGGTGCGAATGCGAAACTCCTGACTTCGGGCAAACTCGGCTGCGTTCGGCTCAGCATTGCTCCGAGCAATTATTAAGATTGACACAACTTGACGTCCCTTTGCGTGCACGGCCACAGATAATGGCTTGAGTTTTGACAACCCTAAATAGCTGAAAGGGATAGTGCCATAAGTTAGGCAGGGATAGCATGATTCGACCCTGAACCGCTGTCAAACTTCGGGTTTGTAGGAAATGTCCTTCTTGTACGTTAGTACTATTATTTCTTCTGTGGTAAAGGATCTGTCATAAAAATTTTGGCATTTAAGTGAATGACTTTTTTGACAGAAGTTCAGATTTCGTTGATCCGGCGTTTTTGTACAAAAAAACACACACAGGGGTCATCCATTAATTACATCACACGTTTAGGGAGGGGGTGGTGGGTCAAGAAAATGTGACATGTTGTGACAGGGGAGAGGGGAGTCACAAACTTTGTGACGTCGCTTTACCTAATTGAAATTATTTCATTAGCCGTTTAATTTTTTTCTTATCAATTTTGGGTTTAAAAATTACAAATATTTCTTTTTTTTATCATCATCATCATCATCATCTCAGCCATAAGACGTCCACTGCTGAACATAGGCCTCCCCCTTGGACCTCCATTCGTACCGGTTGGAAGCGACCCGCATCCAGCGTCTTCCGGCGGCCTTAACAAGGTCGTCTGTCCATCTTGTGGGTGTTTTTTTTTATATTTTGGTAAAATATTAATAATAGGTACAACCTAATAGGGGTTTGCCAAATGTGACAATGAGGGGGGGAGGGTCAAACACCTAGAAATTCGTGTGATGTAATTAGGGCTACTTGCACCATCCCGGGGTTAACCGGTGAAAAGGCTAACCCAGTGTCAAATTGTACTGGTAACCATGGTAACCCCAGGTTTAACCGGTTACAAACTAGATAATGTAATGTGTGTGTGATGTAGGTAGTGTAGAGGCCCAACGGAGCCGACATGTCCCGTTTGATAAAGGTTCCTTTTAAAATACGTAGATAAAAAAAAAGGTTTAACCGGTTAACCCCGGGTTAGTGAATGGTGCGAGTGGCCCTTAATGGATGGCCCCACATCGCGTCTGTAAAATAAAATCTAAACTGCAGCAATCTGTTGACAAACAGCAGTTTTAATTTTGAAATGAAATGTGTTTTTCTGGCGACGAGCCAAATGTGAATGGACAAAAGTGGACCGTTTGCTGCAAGTTATTAATTTCTGGAAAACGGGTTATTAGTTTTTGGCAAAAGGGTCTCCTGAGCCCCTGAGCCTAGAAGAAATTGTAGAAAAATATTGAGGGCGCCACTTCCTACGTAACTGTCACATTTTTGACGTAAAATGTGACAGTTACGCAAGGAGACAGAGACCTCTCGCGTCTCTGTCTCGCCGCGAACTGTCGCTTATATGTTGCCTATGGTCAAGTGATGGTCGCGGTCGCTTGTCTCTGTCGCGGCACGATCCTCCACCTTTAGAGGGAGCAAGTGATATTGCTATCTCATTCTACCGCATGGCTGCGTCCCTTGGAGTGGCCGGCGCTGGGCCATCGTGTAGAAGAGCCATTACACCTATCCCAATAACGATTCACACAAACTTTTCCAATTTCTAGTCTAGTCGCTGGCATTTTGCCAAAGATGGCGGCTATGGACTGTACCAAACGAAAACGTTATAACTACCATAAGCCGGCCATTGAAGTTTATTCCCCTCAGCTATTGCCATCTTACTCTAGCATATATGTAAATCTCGTTCCTGCAGGACTGTAAAATGGGCCGGGTTTACTGAGCTTTAGTGAGTGTGTGTGTGTGTGTGTGTGTAGTAGAAACCTAATACCTATTACTAGACTTTTACTCTAAGAGTTTTCAGGGGGGCTACCGCGGCAAGTGTGCAAAGGGCCTTAGGAGTCACGTATCCCACCAAAAACATAAATGTAAAAAAGGAGAGCCAAGTTCAATACAAAAATTATGCTTGGCTGTGGGGCTCGCCGCAAAAAGAATGGAGATCTAAATGAGTGCCACTGCCAAGTTCTATGCAAAATCCAAATATGTATTTATAGGAACAAAATAACATTATAAACAAGTATTAAACTCTATTTCTTTGCTTTATTGGATACCTATAACAATTGCTGTTATTTAAAAAAATGTGAGATCTTAAAGTAGGTTAGATTTGACTTGGCCAGTTTTCATTACATCAATCATTTTATATATATTGTAATTCTGATAAAATCTGGCCAAGCCAAATCTAACCTACTTTAAGATCTCACATTTTTTTAAATAACAGCAATTGTTATAGGTATCCAATAAAGCAAATAAATAGAGTTTAATACTTGTTTATAATGTTATTTTGTTCCTATAAATACATATTTGGATTTTGCATAAAACTTGGCAGTGGCACTCATTTAGATCTCCATTCTTTTTGCGGCGAGCCCCACAGCCAAGCATAATTTTTGTATTGAACTTGGCTCTCCTTTTTTACATTTATGTTTTTGGTGGGATATCAATACTTTTTGTAAAGAAAACTAGGCAGGTATTGAGATTTAATGTTTTTTCTTGTGTTTCCGCTGTATGGTTTTTACTTCTGTTCTTTGTATAATTATGTGGTGCCGCGCGCCGCCGACGACACACCGTTGGCCGGTTGTTTAGAGCGTATTACAAGTTTTTTGTATGGGGACACCACTTATTTTTTGACTAAACTTTATTTTAATATAGCAAATATAATAATACATATATTGGGGTAGTTTAAAAAACTGCTTGTAACGGTTCCAACGCTACAATAAAAAAATATTTTTTTTGTATGGGGACCCCCCCTATTTTTTAACTTTTTTTTATTTTTAGATTTTTTCCTACGCTTACACACAATAACCGAGCTGGATTCCAAATTTCATCCTTCTAGGTCATCTGGAAGTAGGTTAGGTTTAGGTACTTATATGTCAGTCCCAATAAAAAATGTTTTGTTTGTATGGGGACCCCCCCTATTTTTAAACTTTATTTTATTTTTAGATTTTTTCCTACGGTTACACACAATAACCGAGCTGGATTCCAAATTTCATCCTTCTAGGTCATCTGGAAGTAGGTTAGGTTTAGGTACTTATGTTGAAACGTGCTATTTTATAGGGGTTAAATAATATTGCAAAGCTCCGGCTTGTTCAAAGAAAGCTATAGCACGTTAGCACAAAAAAAATGAAATTAAATCTTAATAAAAAATGTGGTGTCTAAATTGCTTGCTATAGGAACCTATTTTGGGAGATGAAAAAGGTGAACACAAATTATATTATAGAAACTTTATTTAAGCCTAAATATCTTGCCTATGGAATGTTAGTTGATAAATCTAAACTTGTTGACTTCTATGTGAACCTTTAACTTGATTTGACGACACCTAATTTCAGAACTTAGCTCAGTGGAAAGCTGGGCCGCTTAACAGGTCCAGGATAAAGCTTCACACAGAATTCTACTTATTTAAGAACTAATTTATTTTATACTAAATACTATGTACCAGGATTTTCAAATGTCTTTATCTTACTTTAGTGGTTGCTCAAAATTCTAAATTTACTCTAACTTTGCAGCTGGCGCTGATGCCTTACTAAATTAAATCATGGAAAGGACCGACCTCAGAATTTAAACGTTCCTCAGATGCAGCGGGGTGACAGGCTGCTTTCCCCGGTGATGCTAGATGCTGAGCTGTGACGTAGAGCTCAGGGGCCGCGCACGTGGTACCAAAATGACGTGGCAGAGGTAGATGGCGTGTTTAAATTCTTCGCTCCAGGAGGTCTCCAAAACTAAATTGACTTCTAGGATTTTTGAAGCTTTTGAGATAAATTACTCAACGAATGAAATAAATGAATGAATAAATCAGTAAATCCCGGCTCCTGAAAACCGAGAAAAGGTTATATTAGCCTACGCCCTTTATGGCCGCTAGAAAAGAGATGAAACCATTGGAAATTTGGCTCACCGCACTGGTAGCTGCTAAGCCTTCTGGCGGAGCGCTCCCTTCCCTCGAGCAGGAGTCTCTCTGCAAAGAACCAAAATTTGGTTAAGAACAAACCCACAACGTTTCGCGCCATTGTGGAGTCGATCACCACGAAATTTAATTTCTACTCACTCAGTGGAGCTTCCGAAGGACTCAAGCAGTTTCCATCTTTCAGACCACCATGCCGAAAGTGTGGTCTTCCCACAAATTGGGCTCTTGCGAGCGAGTGTCCCCAGAGGGGTTCCCAAATCAAATGTGCCTATCATTCTCGAATGATCTCCAATATGGAGTCCCTGAGAGCCCTATTAACAAAAGGTAGGGTGGCAGTCCCTTGAAGACACAAATCCCACGAAAATTCTGTCTGAATTATTTAGACAATATCACTCCTGAGCCTAAGAAATATATTTTTACCATTTAATCTAATATTGTTTCATTCCAGAGCCACTTTGTAAGTCTGTAATTTCTATGTTTTGTTTTAAATCGGAATTGTTTTTTATCTTATAAATCCTACCTACTTCATACAAAGTTTTCCTGGAGTGACAACATAAATATCTCAAGTTTTAATTAATTTTAGTCATATGACAACCCCGACAACAGATAAGCATCGAGAGATGCATCTGAATGCAACAGATTATGCATAGAAATGCAATCAATGAGGTTTGTTTTGGACACCGTTAAAAACGTTGAAATAAGAAGAGGTATTTTTCTTTTAATTTTCAATCGACCCAAAATACTTATTTTGAATTTAGAAAAATGTACTACGTTACAATGTGTCAGTCCCAATAAAAAATGGTTTTTTTGTATGGGGACCCCCTCTATTTTTTAACTTTATTTTATTTTTAGATTTTTTCCTACGGTTACACACAATAACCAAGCTGGATTCCAAATTTCATCCTTCTAGGTCATCTGGAAGTAGGTTAGGTTTAGGTACTATAAGTCATAAGTCAGTCTTAAAATTTACGACTTTTTGACCTTCATACCTTTATAACCGTTTGAGCTAGCTTCATGAAATTTGGGCTTCTAGATATTCTTATGGATATAATACACACGTAGTTTTATGTGTTTACGTCAAAGATGTTTTGAGTTATAGAAGGGTCAAAAGTGGCACCAAGTGGTTCGTGTAATATTATGGTTCGTGTAATATTACACTCGGCGCTGGCTAGCCAGTTCCTTTGCTTGAACTTGGCTTGACACGCTGCCGCGTGTCTAGATTCCATGGATTTAAGAAAAGCCGGTTAAGTGCGAGTCGGGCTCGCTCACCGAGGGTTCCGTGGGTACTTTTTAGTATTTGTTGTTATAGCGGCAACAGAAATACATCATCTGTGAAAATTTCAACTGTCTAGCTATCACGGTTCGTGAGTTTGGTGACAGACAGTGAAGTCTTAGTAACAGGGTCCCGTTTTAATTACCCTTTGGGTACGGAACCCTAAAAAAGAACCCTCACTTATATAGCTCCTGATTCCTCTGAGTTCGAGCGCAAAATAAATATGTATTTCATTATTTTTCATTTAGGGCGGAACTCCAAAATTTAACGGGTAATAATTAAAAACATAAATTTTCATGTTACCAGAGATAACACGTCACTACATGTTTACGCGATTCATCCCGGATAAAACTAAAATAAGCCTAAAGTACATCGTAATAAGACAGTTAACACTTGTACAGTGTTGCCAACTTGGCATAAATGATGCCAGATATGGCATATTTTCACTCGCTTTGGCACCAAAATTTCCCATTTAGCATCTGGCATATTTTTAGCGTACTATGCGCGTATTATAGCGACGTCCCGCTTGCACATCGGAGCGATGTCAGGCGTGCGAAACTCCTGACTTCGGGCAAACTCGGCTCCGTTCGGCTCAGCATTTCTCCGAGCAATTATCAGGGTTGGCACCACTTGACGTCCCTTTGCGTGCACGACCACAGATAAGATTATGGCTTGAATTTTGACAACCCTAAATAGCCGATAGGGATAGTGCTATATATTAGAAAGAGATAGCATGATTCGACCCTGAAACCCTGTCAAACTTCGGGTTTGTAGGAAGTGTCCTTTCTGTACGGTAGTAGTAATATTTCTTCTGTGGCGGAACTCCAAAATTTAACGGGTAATAATTAAAAACATAAATTTTCATGTTACCAGAGATAACACGTCACTAGATGTTTACGCGATTCATCCCGGATAAAACTAAAATAAGCCTAAAGTAGTTTATACGACAACGGTTTCACTCACTTGAATTTTTCTCGCTCGCTTGCTCGAGTGCTCGCGGCGGCTGCAACTCGTGCACTGAACTCGAGCCTGAGGAAGGACCCCCGACGGGCCCGAAACATGTCGCCAATAGCGACTAAAAATTCAAGTGAGTGAAACCGTTGTCGTATAAACAATTTAAAATATGTCTCACGAAAGTTTAATATCGATTGAAGCCTAAAGTACATCGTAATAAGACAGTTAACACTTGTGTACATAATGCAAGACTTTAAAATAGACCATAGGCGGTTACCACACCGACGACCGGGTTTGACGACCGGTCTGGCCTAGTGGGTAACCCTGCCTATGAAGCCGATGGTCCCGGGTTCGAATCCCGGTAAGGGCATTTATTTGTGTGATGAACATAGATATTTGTTCCTGAGTCATGGCTGTTTTCTATGTATATAAGTATGTATTTATCTATATACGTATGTATATCGTCGTCTAGTACCCATAGTACAAGCTTTGCTTAGTTTGGGGCTAGGTCGATTTGTGTAAGATTGTCCCTAAATATTTATTTATTTATTTATTATCACACTGGATGCGAGCGAGACAATACTATGTGCGTATTATCAGTGGGTTGACACTCCTCGCTTCGGTCGAACTCGGCTCCGTTAGGCTCAGCAATGCTCCGAGCAATTATTATGGTTGACACAAGGACACAACTTACGTCAAGTTGTGTCAACCATACTATTCAGGGTTGTCAAAATTCAATTTATCTTATCTGTGCTCGTGCCCGCAAAGGGACGTCAAGTGGTGCTAACCCTAATAATTGCTCGGAGCAAAGAAGAAATAATAGTACTACCGTACAGAAAGGACACTTCCTACAAACCCGAAGTTTGACAGCGATTCAGGGTCGAGTCATGCTATCCCTTTCTAATATATGGCAGTATCGCTTTCGGCTATTAAGGGTTGTCAAAATTCAATTTATCTTATCTGTGGTCGTGCACGCAAAGGGACGTCAAGTGGTGCCAACCCTGATAATTGCTCGGAGCAATGCTGAGCCGAGCGGAGCCGAGTTCGACCGAAGTCAGGAGTGTCCCCACTGGCCGAACGGAGCCGAATTTGCCCGAAAGGTCTCCTCACTGTCACTGTGATAACCTCCTAATCGTATGTAGCATCCCAATATTCCCTCACTCAGTCTAATTTCAACCGTATCGCAAAGGTGATAAGGTAGTAAACAGTTTAATCGTATGTAGCATCCCAATCTTCCCTCACTCAGTCTAATTTCAACCGTATATCACAAGTAATAAGGTAGTAAACAGTTTGAGTAGCAGTTCTATGTTTAGCGACACCCGTACATCGGTAATGTCAAGGTTGCTGAGTGATGTAATATTTAGTTTATTTAGACTTTTATTAGGTGTGCGAAATGCGAATTTCGCGGGATTCTAATAAAGTTATACGTTTTCCGTACCCAAAGGGTATAAAATAAACGGGACCCTATTACTAAGACTTCGCCATCCGTCTGTCCGTCCATCTGTCTGTCACCAGGTTGTATCTCATGAACCGTGATAGCTAGACAGTTGATCCTATCCTTTATCCTTCCTGGGACTCAAACTATCTCTATAAGTACCAAATTTCAACTAAATCTGTTCAGCGGTTTAAGGGTGAAGAGATAAAAGACAAACACACTTTTGCATTAATATTAGCAAGGAAAATAGATAAAGCTTGAACACGCCAAAACGTGGGCACACATTTTTGCTTATAAATTTTGTAAAGGGTGGTTAAATTTTATTTCTTTACTTAAATTAAAATCGCTATAGTATGAGGAACATATGATACCACAATAGTTGTCAATTGTATGATTCGTTTTCATGATAACGAGCTTTAAACCAGGGACCGTTACCGGTATTCTGACTACAGGTTATTATTGAGGTATAACCGGTGTAATTTGAATTTGGGTATTTATATCACTTAAGCTCCGATAGAGGTATTCGAATACCGGTATTCAATAGTGTTATCGGTTTAGCCAATTGACAACAAATACCACTATTTGATAGTTTACTCCTAAAGCTATTACCGGTAATAAGTAAGTCCCAATACCGGTTGTAGTAGTACCACGATTCGTTCCTTCGCTACTCGTCAAGGACATTGTCCGGCCCGCTTGTAAAGTTGTAAATACTTAAGATTCGGATCTTAGAATGCCCGTTTTCATGTTGCTGGTGAAATTAGCTGTTAAGTGATGATTTTGATGGATAAATATTTAATAGCGTTCATTTGATTCTTTTAATTGTTTTTTTATTGTTGATTTAATTGTATTTTATTATGTATGTAGTTTATAATCTCAAAGATATGAGCGCCGATTAGACGTGCGCGCCGCCGCCATAAGGAGTCCGCGCGCCGCCGCCGCCGCCGGTAGTTTAAAATTCGCGCCGAATATTTTTTTATAAGACAGTATTATGCAGCGTTAAAATATGTAATAGGTTATAGTCCGATAAGAAATAGTTGAAAATTATTGCGGGCCCCACTTCCTACGAGCCCCGATGCATATGTTTTCGTCAGGTGACCCCACTTTTTGAGGTTCTCGCGTTTGTTCAAAAATAATGTTTTTGTTTAAAAATTACTAATATTTAATGCTTATACTAATGTAATTTAATTTTATATGGTAATACTCTGCAATAACTAAATCCAAATACAAGAAATACCGTTTGTACTGAAAGAAAAAAAATAATGATTTTTTTTTTGACGGGTAGGATTACAACATATGTGAAAAGGGCTATTACCAGAGAAAGCAATAGGGCTCTGCCAATGTACTGAAAATTTTGTTTCGAGCCCATGCATGCAGCAGTGCTGTAAGAGAGGACAATATGATTTGGACAACGTTTTTGAAAACTCCTTTTTTTCAGCAATAAAAGTCTCATGCAATTTTATTATACGATCATAATAAACTACATTAAACATTGCTATTATGGTTCCCATTACTGGGTCATTATATGTTCATGTGTAAAATTTATTAAAATAAACAAAATTGTTGCGCGGAACTAGACGAAATCATTTGCATCAGGGCTCGTAGGTAACTCTCACATTATTGACGTAAAATACTTACTTAAAAATGGCAATAATTACGTACTTACGGAATTTTTCTGGTTATATAATTGAATTTCTACTATTTTATGTCGCACCAACACCATACTAAGTCATTATTTGTCGTATTACAACGTAATGAACCAAATAGATAAAAAAATATTATTACGGATTTTTTTTCCTGTGCGTTCATCAAGACATCAAGAGACAGACCCGATTTCATTTAAGAAATTTCTTACGAAAATATTGATAAAATTACATGCATTATTGTATACCATTGTTCAGATGTTGCTGCATCCTACGATGCCCCGCTAAGTTTGATTTAATGTTAATAAAATGACGCCAATGACTGGTAAAATTTTACCACCTACGAGCTATAAACTTTTTGGAAAAATATAAAAATAATAGGTTTTACTTTAGTTTATAAGTTGACATTATCAGTAAGTGTATTTATAATTAAAATGCAATTATTCTATATTAATTTAAAAAAAACATGATATTGACAAAAAAAAACCTCATGCATATAAAGTACTGTATATTCGGCAACCTCCAAAATACTAGACGTCTTTTCATTATGCGGCGTATCTTTTTATTTACACCGAACCTGGCAACATCCAACATATTTGTCATACCTATGTTTTTTTCGAAACTATTATAAATAAATTTTTTTCATGATTTTTCTACAATAAACAACCACATACCTAATAAGATAATAACACCAAAAAAATGATACTAACACAGTTTTTAAGATTTTTTTTTCCCTTGTCGATTTAAGGGTTAAGCATGACTTTTCATTATACGTCTTAATATTGAAAAGTTGAAAAATTCCACGCCGCCGCCGTGGATTTTTAGGTGGCGCGCCGTTGCCCAATTATTTTCGACCGGCGCGCACGTCTAGCGCCGCCCGATAGGCATTTAGCCGGCGACGGTTCGCCGGTCAAAATTGGTTGGCGGTGGCGGCGAATCGGCGGCGTAGCCTTGAAAACTTGGTTTATGCGAAGATAATTCAAACCTTTTAATTTCAAGGATTATTTATTGAATTATGGTAGGAAAAAAGTTTTTCATGCCATGAACTGTAGATAAGCAGCACAATGAACATCTTTATATTGTGAGGTTACTGTTAATTGAATCTATCACTAATTCACTACACCTTATAAAACAAAGTCCCCCGCCGCGTCTGTCTGTAACTATATGAATGTATGTTCACGATGAACTCAAAACCTACTCAACTGATTTTCATGCGGATTTCAGCTATCAATAGAAAGATTTTTGAGGAAGCTTTAGTTTAGGTGTACAATTTGTTAAGGTTTTGTGTTATCCGTGCGAAGTCAGTGCGGGTAGCTATAGTCAAATATAATAGTTATTTAGGGTTATGTACGTATCGCCAGGAGAGGTGAATGATTACACACACTGCTCGCACAGAGTACCTACTAATCGCAAAAATAGTATGAATGAATCAATGAGTGAATGCGACTTAAACGTACGATATTAAAAGCCTATAAAAAAAAACCTTCAAGAAACTTTTTTACAGTTGATATCAACTTGATATTGGTACGAAATACGGAACCCTAAAAAGAATATTAATTTCAAAATCTCACTGTCATTACATGATTTTGTTGTTGTGTGCGTGACTTCAACTATCGTGCTCATACCTTTACATGCAATTGTTGAGGATATGTTCTGGAATAGACGTAGTAGGTTAGGCTCCATATCACCAATTTCTTATTCATTGACATTGCCTGGCCACCGAATCGCTAACTACTGCCACATGTTTAGCTTAAGCATAGACAAGAGAAAGCATGCAGTCTAATATATATTAGCCAAAAAATTTATATATCCGAACTTAATATAAGGTGCTAACAAATTAGCTACCAAAATTTTTACAGCTGATAATACTCGACTCCTGGAATATATTTAAGTATGAAACATTTAGGTTTTATGTTTTTTTGAGAAAATTGGAAAACAAATTTGCTACGTAAAAACACCCTGTTAATGAGATAATTAAATGAGTCCTCTTTTTAACTGGCCACTTCACGTTGATAAATGAAATGACACGTTGATGATAATGACATTTAACACAAACAATTGTTGACAAAACAGAAGGTGTTAAACATCTTGTCAGTTAAATCATAGACAAATATAGTAAGCATAGAGTGCTCACTCCGTACATCAGTTTTGGTACCAAAAAGACTATTATTTTCGTAGTTGACATTTAGCATCGAGTAGCGGGATTATCAGTACCGCTACTTGATACTAGATGTCTCAAATGTCGCGACTCACGAAAATTGTATTGAACAACTATTTACAACTAATATTAAAGCAGAAGGAGTTGAAAATAAGTTCCAGTTAATCCTTGTTTAATATTCGCTGAAAGTTGTTGAGCATTAGACATTTCGGTCGGTGCAACATCTATTGTCAAGTAGCAGTACTGATAATTCCGTTACTCGATACTAGATGTTGACTACGAAAAGAATAGTATTTTTGGTACCAAAACTGATGTATGGAGTGAGCATGAGCACTCTATGTATTTTTTCTTTATGTGGTTAAATGCACGTAATGATTATTTTTAATTAAATTTTTAAAAATAATTCTAATTTATTTTTTTGTTCGGTAAATAAAACAAAAATATGATATGAAAAGTTTTCTTGATTTCTATTTAAAGTTAATTGTTTTTATATAATAAAGTACCATCTCTTAAAATATCGGTACCTAATTTGTTAGCACCTTATATAAAAGCAATAAATTCCCGATCAAACTAATCTGCATAGCATTTGCAACGACAACGTGTGAACGATGAACGATGATATTTACATCGTTAATGTCAAATTTCTATGAAAATATGACGTTTATATTATAATAACACTCCCTCACTTTGTTCTGTTCAAATCGGTGCAAAGTTAGCTTAGACAGACTCTAGTATCTAACAAGGTCACGCCGATGCCACGGCGATAGCGCAGTGTCGGCAGCGGCGACGCGAAAATTTTGGCGGCGGCGGCGGTGCGAAAATTTTGATGGCGGCGGCGGCGCGCCGGCGCGGCGCTCATATTTCATATGGAAATGTTTTCTGGGGTTAATTCTTTTCACTAATTCATTCATTAACCTCGTGCTTTGAAACGGTCGCAATTTCGAACCACTTGCTACGCTCATAAATTATGAAATATTTCGCTTGTACAGCGATCAATATTAGCATGAGGACTTAACAAAAACTTTAACCTCTTGTCGCAAAGTTTTTGGTTACTCTTGATCAAGTGCAATGAATACCGGTATTAAATACGATAACCATTACCGGTATACTGAATACCTGTTATTATTGAGGTATTAATGAATACCGGTATTTCATTATGTCAATTAGTGTAGTTTAGCGATAAAGACAAAAACGGAATGACAGCAATACCTCTAATTCGAATATAGGTATAACATTTTAACCGGTATTCGTTTGACAGTTTATATACAGGTATTTAATAAAACCGGTTATACGGTCCCTGCTTTAAACAATAACGGAGCGAAATCACTTTGCACCAATAGCATTGGAAAAGTCGATTAGGCTAAGGAAACTTGTGAAAATGTTAATATATCGAGGATCGATTAGTTTTTGTGTTTTTGAAATGTTGCGGAGACGTCAATGAATGGAAAGACAACCAGAAAGCAGAAAAACACGAGATACAAATGAGAAAAAAAAAGAAACTAGGAACATACAGCGTTCTTACATAAAGACCGAAACCTAATTTTTCTTATGTTACAAAAAACGGACAAATATCTCAAATTTATGTACAAAAAGAGAAGTCAAGTTAGATTAAGAGCTAGCAAGAGCTTATCTGCTCCCAAAATAGTGGTGCTAAATGAAATTTGTATGCAAAATGTAGGATATTAAAACGTTTGATCATTTTTAACGTATTTGAGCGTGTTAGGTGTTAGACGATGGTTCTATAGAAATACATACTTCAAGCAATACACAAAATAAAAAGTTTGACTTCTATGAGTTGCTAATACATTCCCGAAGATTGCAAGATAAAAATAATGCTAAGTATCCCCATTATTTATGGTTGAGCCAGCTACTTGTGATTGCATCAAGCGATGCCGTTAATTGATTCGCATAAGGGACATTGACTATAGAAATATATGCAAGAAACATTTGCGAAAATGACCTAAACCTATTTTAAAGAAGCCACAGCTCACAGTTACTATTTTGGTAGCATTCATCGTGTTATCATTACACTATAACAGTGACGAAAGGGTATTAACATGATGGACATGCTGACAATGCCAAAAGGGTACTTTTGGGGGGATGGTAATAAATGAAGGCGGATGGCAATGGACTGGGCCCATATCAATGAATATTTGAAAAAGACACCTGTTAAAGTTATATTATCAACTTATCCGCAAATAACTCTGGCTTGGACTACTTAAACATACAGTAATCATGTCGTGCAAAGTGCCTGTGTCCTGGTCATCACGAAGTCTGTGACATGTCAAATCCTGAGGCTGAAATGATAGTCTAGTACAGTGGTTCTTAACCTTTTCAGTCCGGTCACCCCTATGACTAACTAGGGAACCTGATTTTACCCCTCCTCCCAATGGTAATAAAAAATAAAACGTGTACGTTTGTTGTATTGTTATATTAGGTTAGCTTATTACCCCCGTAAAATACCAGTTTTACCCCCACGGGGGTAATTACCCCCAGGTTAAGAACCACTGGTCTAGTATATTAGCATGATAAACTATAATATTTTCAATTATATTCAATATATATTTCGCTCCATTAGACCTTTATTTTCTATTTATTTGTAATTTTATGTGCCCACGTTTTGGCGTGTTCAAGCTTTAGTATAATAGAGGGGTCCTCTCATAGTAAATTTTGTAGTCACTGTAAAATTACTGCCATCTATCGACACACGACTAAAACTCAAAATAAACACGTATAAAGTTATCAATAAAATGTGTATATATGGATAAATTATTTTATTATTTTTATATCATTTTGACCCATGTTCATTCCCTGATATCTATGTGTTAATATTTTTAAATATGAAACGGTGTCGTCACGCCATCTAGCCGAGCATAGGCCAAAGGTGTGTGCGCCATCTATTTTTTCTTAGACTTTATTCATCTTACACGAAGTTATATAATTATATATGTCTTTGATATTATACTGCAAAACGTAATTCAAGACCAAAAAAAGTGAGACAATGTTGCCATTGCAATAATTTGTTTCTAAAATTGTAAATTCCTTTTGATAAATAATCACGCTAAGATAATTTATTCATTAGTAATTTTACTGCTACTATTTAAAAAAGTACTTTTATTTATTTATTTGTACATAAATACAAGACGCGCTAGTAAAAAAGTGGCAACATTTCTTACTTTTTAGGGTTCCGTACCCAAAGGGTAAAACGGGACCCTATTACTAAGACTTCGCTGTCCGTCCGTCCGTCTGTCACCAGGCTGTATCTCACGAACCGTGATAGCTAGACAGTTGAAATTTTCACAGATGATGTATTTCTGTTGCCGTGCCGCTATAACAACAAATACTAAAAACAGAATAAAATAAAGATTTAAATGGGGCTCCCATACAACAAACGTGATTTTTGACCAAAGTTAAGCAACGTCGGGAGGGGTCAGTACTTGGATGAGTGACCGTTTTTTTTTTGCTTTTTTTTTGTTTTTTTTTGCATTATGGTACGGAACCCTTCGTGCGCGAGTCTGACTCGCACTTGCCCGGTTTTTTGGTCTTGAATTACGTTTTGCAGTATAGTATGGATTAATGGAAATAACGGTACTATAGCGTGATGGACTAGCGTGCTAAAGCTCTATACCTGTGATTATTAATTAATATAATTCCTAAAGGTGTAATACACAATGTGTAGACACTAAAAAAAGCGGCCAAGTGCGAGTCGGACTCGCCCATGAAGGGTTCCGTAGCAGCAAGTAACATAATAAAAGTGCGGTTTACGATTTACGACGTATTAAAAAAACTATACTTACTAGATCTCGTTCAAACCTTTTCGGTGGAAGTTTGCATGGTAATGTACATCATATATTTTTTTTAGTTTTATCATTCTCTTATTTTAGAAGTTACAGGGGGGGGGGCACGCATTTTACCACTCTGGAAGTGTCTCTCGCGTAAACTATAAAAATTATTTTAGAAACCTCAATATTATTTTTAGAGACCTAAATTTTTTGAATTTCAGTTAAGTATGGGGAACCCCCAAAATGTGTTTTTTTTTTCTATTTTTGTGTAAAAATCATGCGGTTCACACAATACATCTACTTAACAAGTATCAACAGTATAGTTCTTATAGTTTCGGAAAAAAGTGGCTGTGACATACGGATGGATGGACAGACAGACAGACATGACAAATCAATAAGGGTTCCGTTTTTTGCCATTTGGCTACGGAACCCTAAAAATACCTAAGTACATAGAAGTTAGGTTATAGCCTCATTTTATTCAGCAACACGACAAACTCTTTTAGTACATTTTTGACTTCAAAAAACGGTCTAGATGACTAATTTTTAGGATAAAAACGGGACCCTATTACTAAGACTCCGCTGTCCGTCTGTCTGTCACCAGGCTGTATCTCATGAACACTGATAGCTAGACGGTTGAAATTTTCACAGATAATATACATTTTTCTGTTGCCGCTATAACAACAAATATTACTAAAAGCCGAATAAAATAAATATTTAAGCGGGGCTCCCATACGTGATTTTATTTGCCGTTTTTTACGCTATGGTACGGAACCCATCGCGCGCGAGGTCGGTTTTGGGACTTTTGAGATCTAGTCAGACATCTACATCTATAGTTATTCTAGTTTTTCTACCTAATTACCTATTCAGATTATTAGAACAAGACAAGTGGTTCTTTGGGTCATCCCTCCATTAGTTAACGTAACGAATTATGCTAATCATTTTATCTCGTGTTATGTCATTTTGTCTTTTTTTTAATGTCCCACTGTCGGTCAAATGCCTTTCGGCGACTATCTGCCGGATTCGAACTTAAAGATACGTCAATTAATAGCTCTAGAAACGATATGGATTAGATCAGTGTCAAAAGTGATGTTTTTGTTTGAAGAAACGTTACATTTCGTCGGGTGACAAGCAAAATTCACTAAGTACTATAAAAAAATTAAAGTAACAATGCACTTTATTACACTTGTAACACGGTTTATTGTCCAATAATTTCAATGGTGTAAGTTAGTGACTTTTGCTTGTCAGCCGACGATTTGATACTGACATATCTAATCCATATCGTTTCTAGATCTTCTTCTGGTATCTTTAAAGTTCGAATCGTACTTTTTAACCGTTTTTTTGTTACAAGATTGAAGCGATAACATGTCACTTCGTATATGTAAAAAGGTATTACGCCTTTTATAAGTTGATTTCGTAATAACGTGACACTACTTAGTAGCTTGGTGTTTAAGTATGCTAAACAAGTTTTTGGCAGAAACTTAGTTTTTCGTTTAAGCTTTTATCGCGGACTGTACTTTTCTTTCCACAGGCAACTGCAAATAAATGCCGGTTTGTTGTTCTTCCTCGCGTTATCCCGACATTTTGCCACGGGGAGCCTGGGGTCCGCTTGACAACTAATCCCAAGAATTGACGTAGGCGCTAGTTTTTACGAAAGCGACTACCATCTGACCTTCCAACCCAGAGGGGAAACTAAGCGTTATTGGGATTAGTCCGGTTTCCTCACGATGGTTTTCCTTCACCGAAAAGCAACTGGTAAATATTAAATGATATTTCGTACATAAGTTCCGAAAAACTCATTGGTACGAGCCGGGCTTGGAACCCGCGACCTCCAGATTGAAATGTTTGTAATTTGGGATAACCGATTTATGTTAAAAATAAACTTGCCCTAAACATACTAACTAACGAAAACACTTTAAATCAGCGAACACTCATTGACGTAATAGTACAATACTATACATATTAGCATAAAGAGTTAAAGACTTGTACGTAAGAATACGTCACAAGTCTTGTATGTTGTATGTTTGTTGTTCAACAAAGTTTTACAAACCTAGTTAACTTGATGTTTGTTCTGTCAATAGTCAGCACATACATCGGAAACGGTAGCTTTTCACACTTGCACAATACTCTGTATCTTTAGGTATTTCAATAAAAGTAAACAATTTGTAATTTTTCGGGTAGTTATAACATTTATTGATTAAGGCCGAGCCACACCGGCTTGCGTGTGCGTGACGTGCGCGTGTGCGTGCGCTAAAATGTTGGAGCCGCACACGCACACGTCACGCAAGCGGTGTGCCATCTCTCATAAGGATCTGTATACTACAACGCCGCACGCGCACGTGCACGTCACGCACACGCAGCCAGTGTGCACAGGCCTTTAACCAATAAAATACGAAACCACCTGGATCAGTCACTGACTGAACGACCTGACTTTAACCTACATAACAGAATAAATAATAATACTACCGCACAGAAAAGACACTTCCTACAAAACCGAAGTTTGACAGCGATACAAGGACGAATCATGGTATCCGTCTAGCTATTGAGGGTTGTCAAAATCATTATTCTGTGTTCGTGCAAAAGGACGTCAAGTGCCAACCAATTGCTCGGAGCAATGCTGAGCCGAACAAAGCCGAGTTTGCCCGAAGTCAGGTCTCCCCGCTGCTTTGGGTAACGCAACAGAGAAATTAATCGAAAATCAGATCAGATCTAACCTTACTCTTGGCCGCGCAGCCAACTAGTCACGGGGTGTAAACAGTGAACATTATTATATTTAGCCGGATGGTTATTTTGAACGGTCTGTCAAGGCTGTCCGCATTGTTCGGAGTCACTATCATTATGAAAATTGATGCTCTCTGGTGCAATCGGTCGACCAGTTCGATAGATAGAGTTAGACCAAGAAAAGTTTGCAGCGATTTTGATAGCCCACGCAATGCAAGTGTTATTTTAAACGTCGAACTTCTATGAAATTGAGACTTGTAAATAACACTTGCACTGCGGGGGCTATCAAAACCGCTGCAGGCTTTTATTGGTCTAACTCTAAGACATTTAACATAGAGACACAACACTATTGAAGACTGGGGGCAGATTAACTACAAAGCCGAGGCGAGTCGGTCTCACCCACCGAGGGTTCCTACTTTTTAGTATTTGTTGTTATAGCGACAATAGAAATACATCATCTGTGAAAATTTCAATTATCTAGAATACCACGGTAAAATGTGTTAAAATTCACAGTTTTGCGTTAGCCTTACCCCGGCCGGCTACACACGTTAACTTTAAATCGTAGCGATTAATCTGTGCAGTCCGATTTGCGCAGTTTTATCTACCGTGTGTATGACAAATCGTTGTCGATTATCGTAATGCCACGAATATTCGGCAACTATTCGGTATTCGGCCTATTCGGCCACTTTGCCGAATATTCAGTATTCGGCCGAATGTTGCCTATTATTCGGCCGAATACCGAATATCTGTTGCACCTACATAAAAAGAAAAATTACACAACAAGAGAACCAAGAACTAGGTATCTTTAATATTTAAAATGTACTCTTGGAAAGTGTTTAAATACGAAGGCAAGTTTTTGAGCATTTGTTGATTCCAAAATATTTTATTTTTATCATGGGTCATCATAAAAATATATCTTAGCAAACGTTGTGCTTTGTTGGCGAACAGTTTTCGTAATAATTGTGACTCAAAATGTTCGCATGTCATGCCGAATATTCGTTCGCCGAATATTCGGTATTCGGCCGAGAGGGGGGGCCGAATATTAGGTATTCGGTATTCGGCCAAATTCACTATTCGGGGCATCTCTAATTTAAAGTTACGTGTGTAGCCGACATTAGCCCCCTCTTATCTAAATAATTGTAATTTGTAATACCACGGTCTACACTGGCAACAGTGTCAACTGACGATTCGTTGAACGCTATTACAAAGATCTAACAGTTTTGGCAAGATCGTAATCCGTATTCGCCGACGCAGATATAAACAAAATATTAACAAAGCAGTACGGATATGATGGTCGTATTTGTCTACGTGACAGCGTGATAAAACGGTGTCCGTCTCTTTCTATCCCGCAGAGTTAAAAAGTGACAGTTGTTTTATCACGTGGATAAATGTGGATAAAGCGGTCCATAATAGGCTTGCTGGTCTGTCGAAATAATGGGACGTTAAAGAAGTAATTTAAGAAACGTTACATAGAATAAACTGGTTGTTTGGCATCCGTCCAAGCTTATTACTGTGGTATTGTGGGCCTTTTTGAGTGCCACATCGACCAAGCAGTGATCTATTGTGGCAGCCCTAAGCAGTGGTGCAAAATTCTTCCCTTCGGGCAAACTTGGCTCAGCATTGCTTCGAGCGATTATAGTTCGTTTTTTTTAGCATTAGAAATAAGGTAAACAATCTTGATGTGTCTTTTAATTGACATACACATTTTAAAAATGAGTTATGGCAAATATGTAGCAATTATGCATCTAATAATACAATCATTTTTTATTATTCTGCTTTCATAAGTAATAGTTACTGATTTTTAAAAAGCTTTTTTCAATTAAAAGACATGGTAAGATCGCTTACCTTCTTTCAAGTTCTTTCTAATGCTAAAAAAACGAACTATAGTATGGTTGACACAATTTGACATCCCTTTGCGTGCACAACCACAGATACCGTAGCGGCTTGAATTTTGACAACCCTTAATAGCCGAAAGGGATAGTGTCATAAGTTACAAAGGGATAGCATGATTCGACCCTGAATCGCTGTCAAACTTCGGTTTTGTAGGAAGTGTCCTTTCTGTACGGTAGTGCTATTATTTATTCTGTGCCCTAAGTTCAATACTAATGCCCGTTGAATCTAGGAAATTCTTTCGGCCGTAATCTTCTGTACATAATTGGTTGCAATACGTGCCGCCCTAATGGATTCCAAATGGATGCCGTTACAATGAATTCATCCAAATGGATGGCATCCTAATATTAAACATTGTAAGTTTTTGACATTCACGGACCGATTTTGGATTGGAGCCACGCTATTTGGACTGTTGGAAGGCTCGTTAGTGGCCACCTTTAAGTAGGTTCCTTTTTACAAGCTTTTATTTAGTTTCACCTGACCGTTGTCTGTCTGTCTGTAATCAAATCTTGCAAGTTAAATTTGATGCACTTCCCGGTTTCCGATTGAGCTGAAATTTTGCATGCATATGTATAAATTGGATGACAATGCAATATTATGGTACCATCGAGCTGATCTGATGATGGAGACAGGAGGTGGCCATAGGAACTCTGTGATGAAACAGCGCAACCTGATTGTGTTAGGGGTTTTTAGAATTGTCTCGATGAGTATTAGTTGTCTGTCGTAAGAAAAGTACAGTCAGCGATAAAAGCTTGTACCAAAAATGAAATTTTCGCCAAAAACTTATTGACATTAGTGGTCCGATGGAACGGTGAATGTCCATTGCTGCAGGTCTGTCTAAATAATGGGACGTTAAAGAAGTAATTTGTGACGTTATCTATTAAAAGGGACCTTATTGTCGATGGCGCTAACGCCATTATTAACGATGCTCCGATATAAATACAATGCCGCGCGACGCTGTGCGGCGTAAGCGCCATCGACAATAAGGTCCCTTTTCATAGATAATGCCCCATTTAAGAAACGTTATATAGAATAAACTGTTAGTTTGGCACCCGTCCAAGCTTACAATCAGCCGCTGCTTTGTCAACTGTCAGTATTTTTGTCCGCATATAGAACTGACTGAGCGACGTTAAGTTAGCTGCAGATTCAAATAGAAGACACGGACTACGGACTTCTATCAGTGGGAAACACTCCTGACTTCGGGCAAACTCGGTTCCGTTCGGCTCAGCATTGTTCCGGGCAATTATTATGGTTGACACTTGACGTCCCTTTGCGTGCACGACCACAGATAAGATAGTGACTTGAATTTTGACAACCCTAAATAGCCGAAAGGGATATAGTCAGACCGTAAAAAGTCTGCAGCGATTTTGATAGCCCACGCAGTGCAAGTGTCATTTTAAACGTCAAACTTCTATGAAATTATGACGTATACATAACACTTACACTGCGTGGGCTATCAAATCCGCTGCAGACTTTGTTTAGTGCGTCTCTAGTAGACAAAATAAGTATTTACCTATTAGATGACACTTGACAATAAAGCAATATTAGAAATGTGCAGTCGAGCGTGAGTCAGACTCACTTATATTTTGATCCGACCCCTAATGGGTTTTTAAAAACATTTCATTCACGTTCCACATAAACAAATACATTGTTAATATTGGGTAATGTACGAAACCCTTGGAACGCGAGTCTAACTCGCACTTGGCCGGTTTTTTAAAATAACATTTATTTACGGATACAACGGTGTTTTTTCTCGACGAACTCGCCTTATCACGACACGAACTTCAATAGTCTATTTGGATTATTTGTACGTGCGCCCTACCGAATGTCTCCCTGCCTGTCAATGAAGGCACCTTATAAATCTTATAATCGTAATTTGTACCTTTCCACAAAGAAGGTTAAGCTTCAAGGGCGATTGAATTGGAATTCCTGATAGAAACGTCCTTATCGCAGATTACGCATAAGGACCCTTCTCAGTTGGAAAGCCACACACACACACAAACTTGGTCGCGCTTTTATCGTCACAACACACGTCACTCTTGCACTTACATACCTATTACAAGCTTTTATTTAGTTTCACCTGACCGTTGTCTGTGTGTCTGTCTGTCTGTGTGTAATCAAATCTTGCAAGTTAAATTTGATCCACTTCCCGGTTTCCGATTGAGCTGAAATTTTGCATGCATGTATAAATCGGATGACAATGCAATATTATGGTACCATCGAGCTGATCTGATGATGGAGACAGGAGGTGGCCATAGGAATAGGAACTCTGTGATGAAACAACGCATCCTAATTGTGTTAGGGGTTTTTAGAATTGTCTCGATGAGTATTAGTTGTCAATCGTAAGAAAAGTACAGTCAGTGATAAAAGCTTATACCAAAAATGATTTTTTGCCAAAAGCTTATTTTAACGTGCTGGCCACGTTAAAAACGCACCACTGAGGCGCTTAGTTGTCGGCATAATTGTATGAATGACTAGCAACCCGCCCCGGCTTCGCACGGGTTAACAAATTATGCACCTAAACCTTCCTCAAGAATCACTCTATTGATAGGTGAAAACCGCATGAAAATCCGTTCAGTAGTTTTTGAGTTTATCGCGAACAACATACAAACACACAAATAGACAGACGCGGCGGGGGACTTTGTTTTATAAGGTGCAGTGATGTTTGTTTCACAAAAATGCTTCATATTATAACAAAAGCAAATACATTCCTTGACATTTTAAATTGTAATTTTCATATCAACATAAGTCTTAGAGGCCAGTGCATTATGTATGGTCGAAATTACTGGACTTGATGAAAATGCCAAGTCTCCAACCAAAATGAGCATCTTGGCAACATAAGTGAAAATTAACATTAAATATCATACACAATGTAGGCGTAATGGTACCGACCTCAGCTTTCATAATAAATCTCAAAGCTGACTTTTCGTTTGTGAAAATCATCGTGGTCAAATCCACATCACTTATGATCTCACTATTCGCACTGGATCTAATAATAAGGATGTTAAGAGATGGCAATGATGACATAATGATCACTTAGCTTGAACAGCTTACTGTAGAACAATAATCAAATTGTCATAACTCATCACGGAAAAAACCGGCCAAGTGCGAGTGAGTCGCGTTTCTAGGGTTCCGTACATAAGTCCGACTCACGCTTGACTGCACATTTCTAATAGGTTTTCCTGTCATCTACAGGTAAAGAACTACTTAGTGTATACTTACATATTTTTCACAATTTTATACCTAGTAGTTTCGGAGATAAAGGGGGGGAAGCTTGGTCATGTGTTGGCTATTTTCTTAAATAACTTCGAACCTATGTATTTTAAAATTATAAAAACACATGTCCATCTTTGGGTCACTAATTTACATATGTGTACCAAATTTCAACTTAATTGGCCCAGTTAGTTTCCGAGAAAATATTAGGCTGTGAGCTGTGACAGACGGACAGACAGAAAGACGCACGAGTGATCCTATAAGGATTCCGTTTTTTCCTTTTGAGGTACGGAACCCTAAAAATAATCAATAAAATTGTGTAGTAAAGCGGTGGTAGCCTAGCGAGAGCGTGCGACTTTCACTCCGGAGGTCGCGGTTTCAAATCCCGGCTCGTACCAATGAGTTTTTTCGGAACTGTACGAAATATGATTTGATATTTACCAGATGCTTTTCGATGAAGGAAAACATCGTGAGGGAACCGGACTAATACCAATAATGCCTAGTTTTCCCTCTGGGTTGGAAGGTCAGATGGCAGTCGCTTTCGTAAAACATAACGTCAGTTCTTGTGATTAGTCGTCAAGCGGACCACAGGCTCCCATGAGCCGTGGCGAAATGCCGGGCAAAGACATATGTCACTTCGTATAAGATTAATATACTGGAGTCAGTTATGTAACGCTGCCATACATAACCTAAAAATTTTTTATTAAGCTATGAGCTTCATCACATCTGATATTTGAGTAAATCTAAGCATTTCTAGCCTGGGGTGGGGGGGAGGGTGGGATACAGAGACGGCCGCCACCCGCCATCTTTAAAAAAAATCTATTCTGATCCTGGTGGGTACTAGGGCAAGTTTGGTATCATTTGCGTATAAACCAAAGACGTAGAATTCATTGCTGATATTTGTTTTTTTCAGTTTCATAGTAATTTTACAAGAAAAACGTAAAAAGGTGAAAAATTTGGTTGGAGATTTTTGCTACGCGGAGCCAAAACTACAAAAGATAGAAAGTTGAAATTTGCACACTAGATTACATTTATAAAGTGTACAAGAGATAAGAAGCGATTTTGAGAAATTCAACCCCTAAGGGGGTTAAAAAGGGGATGAAAGTTTGTATGGGGTTCAAGTTTTATTTTAAGCTAGGAATTTGAAACTTCGTAAAACGATATATTATTAAAATACGAGAAAACTAATTTCAGCGTTTTTGAAAATTCATCCCCTAAGGTGGTGAAAAAGGGGTTGAAAGTTTGTATGGACATCAAAAAATTTTTCGAACGCGGGACTTGAATCTTTTTATTTGGGGATATTTTTAAAAGACAGGAAAAGTAATTTCAGCGTTTTGTAAAATTCATCCCCTAACAGGGTTAAAAAGGGGTTGAAAGTTTGAATCCATTACAAATCCGAGTAGACACACATTTCTTATTGCCTCCCAGGCTTGAAATGCTTAGACTTACTCAAGGAACATATGTGATGAAGCTCATAGCTTAATAAAAAAATTTTGGGTCAACTTTATAACTGCTTCCGCTAATAAAGTCTAAGAAAAAAACGTGCCTCGGAAATCAAGAAAAAGTCATTCTCGGATAGATGGCGCACACACCTTTGTTTCATATTTAACAATTTTAACACATAGATATCAGTGAATAAACATGGGTCAAAATGATATAAAAATAATAAAATCATTTAATCATAATATTTTTTTTGATAATTTTATACGTGTTTATTTTGAGTTATAGTCGTGTGTCGATAGATGGCAGTAAATTTACAGTGACTACAACATTTACTATGACAGGACCCCTCTATACTATCTATGCTTTTTGTGCCGGGATAAGGCGAGGAAGAAGAAGGGTAGTATGTGAATTATCAGGTATTTGTGATATAAAGATCGATAACTTCCAAGGAAAATAATTCATTTATGGCCAATAACTTGTTTTTAATTACCTAATTACAAGTGTCGTAACGAAAGTGAGAAATTTTATCAAGTTCGTTACAATTTTGTAACCAGTTTTAAAAATGTAGGCCACAGTTGATGAAGTGGTTTATTAGAGCATTTTACAAAAATGACTGTTTTGTCGGGAGGTCGGGACGCGTATGGCAGCTAACCAATAACCTGCAGAAAGTGCAGATCTACCTACCGATCTATTGTATACCGTTGCATTGAAAGTTAAGTTATGATGCTGTGGCCTGGCGCGGACGTCTTGTTTGGCTGGGTGGCAATAAATGTAACAAAACTTCCGTTAGACACAGACATATTAAATATATTAAGAACGGGTCACTCACGTATTTTAAGTCGAAAAACGCTCGACATGTTTCACTCCGTACCGACACCGTCCTGATGACACTCCTCGGTACGGAGTGAAACATGTCGAGCGTTTTTCGACTTAAAATACGTGAGTGACCCGTTCTTAATATATTTAATATGGCAATGAATGTGTTAAGAATCATAAGATCATAGGATATTTCTCAGAAGATCTAGATCGAAGCCTTGAAACCGAAGGACGTCCGCCTGCGCACGCGCGTCATTATGATTTATGCCCTGTAAATCTGGCTGTGATCCAGTGCCGCGTCACGTAATGTCAACGCCTCTGTGACGTCACGACCTTGTTGGTCATCTTATTCCTGTCATTCTTTGTCTTGTGGTTTAGTGGTCGTTTGCTAGGAGCGTAGAAGGTAGGATCCTATAGAAGTGGTATACGCGAGCCTCCGTGAGCAAGGCCCCTACGTTTTCTGTTCTCTTTGACGGCGCAGCAACTAGTATCATTTCTCTCTCCTCGCTCTTTTAAAAATGCCGTTTGTCAAAAAAGGACAACCATACTGTTGACAAGATGGACTTCAAATCCAGGTGTCCCCTGTTTAGGTAGACCCAGGTTGTGTATGTGTGCGTAAAAGCGTATATGTGTGCTCTTTTAGGGATGTGAAAAGTCGATTAATTGAAGCTTCAATATCTTCGTTAAACATAAACATAATTTTATTGAAATGCTAATGGATAATGAATATATTATAATGTAATAAAATAATTCAATTATTGCGGAACACCTATTTTAGTAGGTATTTATGTATTTTAATTAAATATCTGAACTTTCCCTTGGTTCCCTCCTGGGGCGTGACTGTAAAATTCTGATCTGATAACCACAATAAAGAATAAAAGCGTTTTTGTTCATTTTAGGTATCGTTAAACCCTTGAAGTAAAATTAAAATTGCAAGAAATGTCGATAGTTTATCGATATAACTTTATCGACATAGCTACAGCAAGGTGGGCCTCATTGTTAATCGTACACTAAACAAAAGTGGCAACAGTGACAGCTCGCTTGGAAGGTATCTCTTTATATTATAAATCTATGTCCGTGAGGGACCAAAAACATACGCAATGCGACACTATGATTGGTCGAATTTATTTGTTGCCCACCATAATACATATTACATACTAAAGTGTAATTCTATGGAACTTCCTAACTATGTAAACAATCACTAGTAAATTCATGATTCAGAGACAATTTCAATATGGCGGTTTGTTTACATAGTTCGCAAGTTCCATAGAATCACACTTTAAATAGTAAATTTACGGTGGGGAATAAAATAAATGTGAGACCCCGCAGCGCTCCATCACCACCACAAGGCAGAGAGGGCTTTCGTTTGTTTGTGGTTTTAGCCGGTAGTCCTACCACTGGTTAGTGCGTCATCCCAACTGAGACATTTGGCTGTGTACTTATTACTTGCGTCCCTTACCTCGGTCAATAGACATTCCATAGCCAAATAATTCTAGCTCTTATTGACAGTGCCAAATTATTAATTCTATGTACTGATTCCTCATCTCACCCGGCAGGGGGCAAAAAAATGATGTTTCGCCACAGGTGTGTTTTCGGCCAAAAAACTGCCGAATATTTCGGCAGCGGCGAAACTTAGAAAATTACACTTTCGAATTACATTCGGCTAGTTTTCTATAATACTGAGTGACTTTTAATTAGTCTAAATTTTCTTAATATAGAGATAGGAACAGGCGGGTCAGTGTATGAAATTCCTTGTGCTCAGCGTCCTTTCTTTAGACACAATCTTACTTGTGGAGGCTTTTTAGGGTTCCGCACCCAAAGGGTAAAACGGGACCCTATTACTAAGACTTCGCTATCCGTCCGTCCGTCCGTCCGTCCGTCCGTCCGTCCGTCTGTCACCAGGCTGTATCTCACGAACCGTGATAGCTAGACAGTTGAAATTTTCACAGATGATGTATTTCTGTTGCCGCTATAACAACAAATACTAAAAACAGAATAAAATAAAGATTTAAATGGGGCTCCCATACAACAAACGTGATTTTTGACCAAAGTTAAGCAACGTCGGGAGTGGTCAGTACTTGGATGGGTGACCGTTTTTTTTTGCTTTTTTTTTGCATTATGGTACGGAACCCTTCGTGCGCGAGTCCGACTCGCACTTGTCCGGTTTTTTTATGACTTATGAAGATTATTGTACAGTCGACGCCAAAGATATGTTTACACTGTTGCACCTTACTCCTTTGTAATAAGGCGAAAAATGTAACCATATCTGTGACGTCGACTGTGCCCTAGTGTTACAGTTAGGCCAAGACAAGTCCGCAACGATTTTGATAGCACACTCTGCACACTTGTGCTTTTTTTTATTATAGGACATTAGGCTGGTTCAAAAAACATTTTTTTTTATTTTCCGACGGGCCACCCCCTTATTTTGTTACACTTATTATGCTGATAAAATACACCAAGTTTCGTAATTTTATCTCAACTACAAGGGGGTGCTCAACCACTTTGAAAATTTTGTATGTTGTATGAAAACCAAAAAAAACAAGTATTTATTATTCAAAATTTTATTTAAGTATCTGTTTTCACATTATTTGCACATGTGATTTATAAGTTTTTAAGTAGAAAAACATTTTTATTTCAATTTTTTATAATTTTTCAAAAGTAACATTTTTTGAATTTCACCTAAAAAAATCATAAAAAATAGAAATAAAAATGGTTTTTCACCAAATAACTTTTAAATCACACTTTCAAATAATGTGAAAACTACTACTTACATAAAACTCAAAAAAATAATAACTTAATTTTTTTGGATTTCATACAACTTTGAAAAATTTCAAAGTGTTTGAGCACCCCCTTGTAGTTGAGATAAGATTACAAAACTTGGCATATTTAGTCAATAAAACAAGTGTAACAAAATGGGAGGGTGCCGCTTCTTCTAGCTAGAGTTTGAATTTTTCCCATACAAACGTGAACCACCCTAATAGGACATTTTTACACAAATTGACTAAGCCCCACGGTAAGCTCAAGAAGGCTTGTGTTGTGGGTACTCAGACAACGATATATATAATATATAAATACTTAAGTACATAGAAAACAACCACGACTCTAGAACAAATATCTGTATTATAATACAAATAAATGCCCTTACCAGGATTCGAACCCGGGACCATCGGCTTCATAGGCAGGGTCACTACCCACTAGGCCAGACCGGTCGTCAATTTATACGTCATAATTTCATAGAACTTTGACGTTAAAAATAACATTTGCACTGCGCGTGCTATCAAAATCGTCGCAGACTTATCTTGATCTAACTCTATTACTAAAATATTTTGTCTATGGTCAACGATCGGTGTGAAAACAAAAGTGAGAATGAGACAGTGAAAGTGGCTCACCGCAATAAGGAAGGCCGAATATTGCATAAATGCTAGAACTTCCGTTATCTGCGTCCTTCGCTCGACTCACACTTCATAAGTGACGTTACACGGCAAAAGGTACCTAATGGCGGCTGGCGCTTACGTCACATAGCGCCGCAATAATATTGGAGCGGCGTCAATAATAGCGTAAGTGCCAACGGCCATAAGGTACCTTTACCCGTGGGACGTCACATATTATGTAACAAACAATGTGCTAAAATAATGCTAAATAAACGTGTCACATGCGTATATTAGATGATTTAGACAAGGTTTTTTTAGGGTTCCGTACCCAAAGGGTAAAACGGGACCCTATTACTAAGACTTCGCTGTCCGTCCGTCCGTCCGTCCGTCTGTCACCAGGCTGTATCTCACGAACCGTGATAGCTAGACAGTTGAAATTTTCACAGATGATGTATTTCTGTTGCCGCTATAACAACAAATACTAAAAACAGAATAAAATAATGATTTAAATAGGGCTCCCATACAACAAACGTGATTTTTGACCAAAGTTAAGCAACGTCGGGAGGGGTCAGTACTTGGATGGGTGACCGTTTTTTTTTTGCTTTTTTTTTTTGCATTATGGTTATATTGGTTTTTTTACATACATATTTGAAAGAAATATGACCAAATAAGGCCGCGTGCGTCTAGTCCGCGGCGTAAGAGTTTGACAGCTATATTCCATCTTTAAGATACGTCAAATAATAAATATGGAAACGATGTAGATTAGATATGTCAGTGTCAAAAGTGACGTATTTGTTTGAAGAAATGTCGCTTTCGACACTGGTTTGACACTGACATATCCATATCTTTTCTAGATCTATTAACTGACGTATCTTAAAGTTCAAATTGGGGCGTGAATCGAGCACCAAGCGTTTCCAACGCAGGTACAAGATAGGTAGATAGATACAGAATTACAGACTATGTAGTCTGTAGACAGGGACCCGGTGTAGGGACCCGGGTATGTCCTTAAACTACGTCCAGGACCCGGGTATGTCCTTAAACCACGTCCAAGACTACCGGCGGACGGGCAGCAGCGTCCCTCAAATTCGGTGTACTCGACTGTGATCGCCAACCCGCCTGCCAAGCGTGGCGATTATGGCATCCACCCCCCAAAAAAGGGGGAGGCCTATGTTCAGCAGTGGACGTCTTATGGTTGAGATGATGATGAGTCTGTAGATCGATTCTCTTCATTGGCACCCCTTAGTAAAAGATAATAAATATTGATTTAGGAAAAACAATTTATTTAAACAAAGACAAACAACTGGCAGTCTTATCGCTAAAGAGCGAGGTCTTCCACGCTAAAGCGCGATCTCTTCCAGACAACCGTTGGTCAGCGTATACAGAGAATCTAATGAGATCTGAGAATAGTCTGTCTGTATGTCACAAGCTTTTACGAGTAGCAGTAAAACCGTAAATTAATTACGATAATCACCGGTAAAACCCGTGATTAGATATAATTATTTAATTTATTATGTTAATATAATCTTAATGATCTGATTATCGGTTGTATCTCACTAAATTAGTATTTAATGATTGGAAACCTCTTCCTTAGAAGTCGGTTTAAAATATTTTATAATTTAAGTTTAAAGCTTGGCAAAAAAGAGTAGAAATTAAAAAGTGGCAACACAGTAGTCTGTGGCCATGAGTAAGCCCATTCATAATTAAAAAAAAAAAAGTAGTGTCGTCCCGTTTTCTCATATAAAAGGTTTGAAAGGGATGACACTACAGTGTTGCCACTTTTTAATTTCTACTCTTTTTTGCCATGCTGTATATGAAAGTACATTTGCCATCGTATATATCCTGATGGCGACTCGGCCAAAGGTGTGGTGCCATCTTTTCGAGCCATAGCGCCATACTTTTGGCCTACTCTCGACTAGATGGCGATACTTTTTGACATTTAACAAATTTAACACATAACAGTGAAAAAATAAAGATCAAAATCAAATGGCGTTCTAAAAGTTGTTTATGATTTGTGTCGAAAGATGGCAGTAAATGTACAGACTACATAATTTACTTTGACAATATGATATCACAAGAAGTCTTGAAAATAGTCCAAATTTAAAGCAAATTTTTATCTTATCGTGCGTTATGAAACTATATAGATAGGTGTATGATAGCGATAGCGACATAACCTCCAAGTCGGCCACATGCTGCCACATATGCGCACGCGTCACTTATCAGCAGACAGAACTATTCGTGGCAAAAATTAGTGAGTAAATGTGACGTCCCACGGAAGGTACCTTATGGCGCTTGGCGCTTACGCTATTATTAACGCCGCTCCAATATTATTGCGGCGCTATGTGACGTAAGCGCCAGCCGCCATTAGGTACCTTTTGCCGTGGAACGTCACAAATGACTTGCAGGAATGCCCACTGTCATCTCATGGTGGGAATATTTAGAGTTGCAGTTACAATGTGCAACATTATTTCCCAAGTGTGACAAATAATTAGTACGAGTGGACAGTCAACAGCAGAAATAGGTACGCAGATGAGGGGTTCAAAATTATCTGAACTCAACTCACGTCTATAGTTCGTTTTTTTTAGCATTAGAAAGAACTCCACAGAAGCAAGCGTGCAGTTTTTAACAGGCTCTTTAATTGTTAATAATTATTGAATTATCTAATTATCAATACATATAATTTACTTCAAATTATTACCGCTAAAAGTGCCGGATTTGGAACCACAAGCTTACTTCTGCGAAGTTCTTTCTAATGCTAAAAAAAACGGACTATAATTTATCCGCCAAATCCTCCTATTTGTACTAAGAAATTCTCAATAGGGTATTTGACTACTAGTCAAATCAGTTCCTTTTTTGGAACTGTCAAAACGATTTTGCTACTATGGAATTTATATGAAACACTAGCATGTGACGTCACAATCAAATTACCTACTCTTTATTGTTTCATACGGGTTTTAAATTAAAGGCCGAGCCACACCGGCTTGCGTGTGCGTGACGTGCGCGTGCGCTAAAATGTTGGAGCCGCACACGCACACGTCACGCATGCGGTGTGACATCTCTCATAAGGATCTGTATACTACAACGCCGCACGCGCACGGGCACGTCACGCACACGCAGCCGATGTGCACAGGCCTTAATAGTCAAATACTCAATTCAAGCCTCATTATCACTTTATAGTGCTAGAAATTATGCTTAGGGAAAAATATAAAAACTTGTTATATGGCTTGGAGGATATAACCAAATGGAGACACCTTGTCTGTAATTTTCTGTACGACACAGTCTGCCGATTTTTACGGGGGAGGGGCACATCAAATGTATACGTAACGTAAAAGTAGCCTTGTCAGTTAAATGTCAGTCCATACAATGTGTCATATACATTGTATGGACCAGTGGTGGGCAAACTTTCTTCATGAGAGGCCAAAACTTGAAGGAATTTCAGAGGAGGGCCAGATTTACAGCAAAAATGTATTTTTATTATATTGCTGGCCAAATTATAATTTTTATTTTAATGACTGGCGGCGGGCCAGATAGTGCCCTTTCGCGGGCCGGACCTGGCCCGCGGGCCGTACTTTGCCCACCACTGGTATGGACCATTGGTCGTAGAGTTTATAAATTTTTTCGCAGTAAATCACAAATCACATACACATTTACAAATAGTATGTAAATAAGAATTCTAATTTCAAATGGCCTGACAGTTTGTCAATAAGCACCTTTGTCAATAAGAAAAAAAATCAGTTCAATATAACTCTTACAAATAGGACAAATGAACTAACACAATTTTCATCAGAGCTCGCGCACAAAATGAAAGTCATTTATCATTCTGTCACCTCACCTTGCAACTATTTGACATACACTATACACACAAATTATACTTTTATTCACTCATTCATGCCAACTTGGACAAATTACTCTGTAAATACACAATAATACATTACACACACACACAAAATCTTTTTTCATCCCTTTTTTCTTTCTTTGAATTTCATAATTTCCTTAATTATTACCTATTAGTTTTTTTCTTAATCTTTTGCCTACGAATTGTGAACCTTGCTGCCACGTCACAGGCATAGCCTATAGTTCGTTTTTTTTAGCATTAGAAATAACTTGCAAGAAGGTAAGCAATCTTGTCGCGTCTTTTAATTGAAAAACGCTTTTTAAAAATCTAAAACTATTACTTATGAAAGCAGAAGAATATAAATGATCGTATTAAATTCATAATTGTTACATATTTGCCGTAACTTATTTTTAAAATGTGTTTTTCAATTAAAAGACACATCAAGATTGTTTACCTTATTTCTAATGCTAAAAAAAAAACGAAATATAGTGTGGGGCCACAGGATATTGATATTTATTGTTAATAAGGTTTTCTCAAATATAAATATTATTCTTCTTCAAAAAAATAAGTTAATAGCTAACTTTGTACAAACTTTGACTGCATGGAACACAATATTTGTGTCGCTTAACTTCAAACTCGGGTTAATCCATTGGACCCTCTCAGCAAATATCTACCCTATTACGTTTTCTTAATACCAAAATCGCATAATCTGACAGATGGATTTACCCGAGTTTGAAGTTAAGCGACTCATTTGACAATAAACATCAAGCTCCTATGAAAATATGATGCTTATAGTGCCACTTCCACATTTTGCTACTGCAAAGTCAATGCAGAGTCCGCTTAGATTAGATGGACTATGTTAACTATCCACCTAACCTAAAGTAGTATTTTCATTGCATTTTTAGGTTAGGATTTAAATTATTTACAAAAAGCATTTTGCTTTAAGATAGATATACCTGGACAATAATATTATCCTCTAGCCGCCCAGAGACCCATAAAAAGGGTCCCTTGTTCCGTTCTAATTTGAACTTTGTGTTGACAAAATAAAATTTCATTTTGCTTGGCAAGGTTTGACGTATGGGCGGCTAGAGGTTATAGTTATTTTGCACTTACTAAACATGACATAACCTTGAATTGCATTATTATTGAAACACATCTTAAATTTCAATACCATGCTGCATTTAAATTAAACATGGGTGCAAAGGTTATATTTCTTCTTATTTGAGATTGTTTGCTAAATATCCAAAATATATATTACATAGTCTGTATCTTTAGGTATTTAAATAAAAGTAAACAAAATCCACCCTCAAATGACTCCTTAAAGCCAGTTGAGGGTAGATTCAAACATTACATGATCAAATAATGTAGGTTAAAGACGTTAAAGTCAGTTCAGTTATCACTGTTATCAGACCCAGGCCGTTTTGTATTTGGTTGGATAATTTTAGATTTTATGCCAAGTTTTCAAGGATCAGTAAAGCAGGCCACTGTAGAACCTTCCAAATGGATGCCGTTACAATGGATTCATCCAAATGGACGGTATCCTAATATTAAACATTGTACGTTTTTGACATTCACGGAGCGATTTTGGATTGCAGCCACGCTATATGGACTGTTGGAAGGCTCATCAGTGGCCACTTTAAGATTTTTAATGTTTTCAAGGAAAAGGCAACTTATTGTAGGTAGTCAATAGGACATTGATACCATTTGTATGCAATTAGAATTCACCCTTATTGCCAACAGATATGGTTCATTTTGAATCAAAACATCACATTTTATTCTATGTAAGGGGAATTACCACAGCGCATATGTTAACTTTGCACTGACTTGTACAAACAGCAACAGTCCTAACTGTACATCGGTGGACCTTATTACAGAAGGCATAAGGTCCGCCAATGTACAGTTAACAGTGTGGCCGATGGTACAGAACAAAGTGTGAGAGTCATAACTTATCTCAAGGAATTCTTGTATATATATATATATATATATCGGGGATCTCGGAAACGGATCTTTTCAATGAAATTTGCTACATGGGGGTTTTCGGGGGCGAAAAATCGATCTAGGTAGGTGTTATCTCTGGGAAAACGCGCATTTTTGCGTTTTTATACGTTTTCCGAGCAAAGCTTGGCCACCCAGATATTTTTCAAACAAATTTGATATGAATGATGACATTGCCACAGAATAAATAATAGTACTACCGTACAGAAAGGAAACTTCCTACAAAACCGAAGCTTGACAGCAGTTTAGAGTCGAATCATGCTATCCCTTTCTAACATATGGCACTATCCCTTTCAGCTATTTAGGGTTGTCCAAATTAAAGTGATTATCTTATCTGTGGTCGTGCACGCAAAAGGAAGTCAAGTGGTGTTAACCCTAAAAATTGCTCGGAGCAATGCTGAGCCGAGCGGAGCAGAGTTTGGCCAAAGTCAGGAGTTTCGCACCCCTGACATTGCCACTGCAAATGCCATGTAGATTTAGCTTTCTGCCTCTATCATTTACGTTTTTGTTGACAGCAGTAGCACCTTCAGTTTGTGAATACCATTGTTAAGAGTAGCAATAACAACAATGCTGCTTATTTTATAATTGAAAGAAAGGTCTAGCAGAGTCTTGTCAACAGACATTGGCAAATTCATCCTGTACTAAGTTGCAGGGAGTAAAAGCCAGAATTAAAAAAAAAAAAGGGTTACACTATGGACTGCAGACAGCTGTTGGGAAACATTAAATTGGGATAAATGGAGAAAAATTGTAACACTATGGCACCCTAGAGGACATAAAAGCCTTAAGGCTTAAGCCTTAAGGTTGACTGGTAGAGAATGCCTTATGGCATTAAGTCCGCCTTTTGTACTATAAGATTTTTCTTTTGTGTAATAAAGATTAAATAAATAAATAAAAGAAACAGAGGTAGCCAATTTAAAAGACGGTCCGATGAAATCAAAGACATGGCTGGAAGGACTAAAATATGGACCAGATTACTACAAAATAAGGAAGAGTGGAGAAGGTCGGGGGAGGCCTTTGCCCAAAGGCACACAGAATTGGTCATCGTAAATTAAGGAAACCGATAGTTATAGTATAAAATTATTTCCGATATAAGGTTATAAAAAAATAAATATATTGGGAAAGATTATCACATCTAACTCTCAGTCATGAAATGAATAAACGCTATACTGTCATAAAACTACAAGGCTTCTAACATCTACTACTACTAAAGACTTTAACGGCCTTTTATATTCAGAACGGCAGAATAATAGTTACAATAACATTGTTATGATTGTGAATATTATGATTACTGCGCCGATAATCTATAAGTGCATTTAATAACAAGTTAAGGCCCTTTGGTAACAATGATTCATATTTCACTGTGTCCATGGTGGTAATAGTACAAGGTTCATAATTGTATGGCTATAGCCACAACTGAACTGAAACTAAATTGTTTTGTTCAACTTTTAACCTTTCATAGCCTTCTGAGATTATGAGATGCGAATCAGTATTTTATTCTAGAAAAAAGTTCTACATTTTAGTCAAACATCAAATAAATTTTAGTACATAATGACAGCCGGCTTTCAAAAGTAGTAAATAGTATGAAATGTTTGCGTTGCACAAGTATTGTACAGTTCGGCAATCATGAAATAAAGGTTTAAGTCTTATCAGAACTGCATTGTTCAATTTGTGGTTAGGATTTGCCAGTTGCATAATACCTGCATAACAACATGTTTGTTTACATGTTACTGACCTGCCAGGGGTTGACCTTTGGGATGGGTGCTTCTACAAACTTCTTAGGCTGGTCATCGTCTTCCTGCTGCGGTTGGTCAGGGTTCGGCGGCGCCTGGGGGTCTGTGGGCGGCTGAGGCCCTGCCTTGTGCGGCCGCGGCGGCGCCCGGCGCTCCCGCTCGCGCCGCGGCTTGCCCGGCCTCCGCCCGTGCGCTATCACGGGCACGAAGCCCTCCTCCTCCTCCACCTCCACCTGCCGCACCACCACCTCCGGCACCTCCCCCGGCGGAGGCGCCTCAATGTTCTCCTTATTACTTTCGGCTCCCCGAAAGTTTAGCACGGATGCGTACGAGGGCCCGGCGCCCTCGACGGACACGCGCGCGGCCATGCCGCCGCAGCCGCTGCCCTCGTTATATAAGCCCGGGCGCGCGCTCCGCGCCGAACGACGATCACGAGCGCGCCTCCATGCTGCTCAACACGACGGCATGCTGCCGTCTGTACCGCAGATCGCGACCCGATTCCCCCACAGGACGTGACCCGATCGAACCCGCGGTGAAGGTCGAGATTTACTTTAACCACACGCGAGACTCTCGAGCGCGACACAACAGCACACTGCTTGGAAATATTCAAGAAATCCTTGCGGCGCACCAGACTGACCCTGGATGGCCCGTATTTACATCGAAAAAATGCACTTCCGCCGTCGAGTTCCAACTTTTTTTCGACACTGAACGGTCCGCACGCACTTTATCTATCGATACCGAGTATAATTCACTTTGAAATCGGCTATTTAGAACAATAATTCACTAAAGAACCATATTTTGTTCATAATTCACACATGTGGTCGGACGCCCAAAAAGGGATTTTTCCGCAACACACACGGAACTTGCGGAAGGCTGTGACTTCTAATCTTACACCGACGACATTTCATCGCTAGATGGCGTTAAAACACAAAATATTATAGCTACGTTCATTTTATCTTGCATTAATAATTTATTTGTGTCGCTATACGTTAATTTGAAGTCCTATGTTTACCATCATATTCATTACAAAGCTATTTATTGTTTACTTGCGCATCAAAACCAAATATATATAAAACATCAATAAATGTCCTTCATCATTTTGTGAAAAATCTTGGATTAGAACGCAGCACATAGAAAATCATTTTGGACCGATCATTCAATAGAGCAAAATGCGCAAATTATGGTGAAATACCTAACTATTTAGATTTAATTAATTATCTTCTACGTACTAAACACATAAAATAAAATACCTTTAGTCATCATAAGTCTTTTATTTAAATATTTCAATATATTCATGTCGTGTGATTTGAATTGTCTATGGTAGTCATGAAAGAGCGCCCAATACCTACTCAAAAAAATATATTCATTTCAAATTATTTAAATGAAACTATTTTTTACTATGTAAATAGATTCTGAACTTATGTAGGAATTTAACTATATTAATATCCTTTAGGAAATATTAACTGCTGTAGGTATTAGTAGGGCAGTACATACCCAAAAAATAACGACAGCTACTGCAATAGTGGTAAACGTCTTTGCAAGAACTCATCAAGTAGGGTAAAGGTGCACATATCCAACAACAAAATAAACAAAGAACTATAGCACATAAATGCGTACACATAGTTATTTTACAAACTACCACGCTCATGCCTGAGTACCCACATTCGGGGCAGACGATGGGACAAGGGCCGAAACCAAGATGTCGCAGTCGAGGTGGCGGTGGCATGGCATTATCTACATATAAGTCGAAAGCCGCGTTGTAATTCGGAGGCGGGCAATGTGGCACAAAGGATGGTGATGGTATAAACGTTCCCATCAATCTTGGTCTTCTCCTGACTGTCATTTGTCGCAAGACGTAAGAATAAGATGGAGGCGCACTTGTCAAAGAATCAGGGGGTGACAGATCGCCTGGTCTGGGACCAGCATTATTCTGCTTTACGTTCTGACCAAACACACTATACTGTGATTTAGCCATCATATTGCTTAAAACTGAAATATTCACTGTGTCGCTATTGGTCAAACGGGATAAAGCTTGGATGAACAAAGATTGAGGTACATTCTCGGCTTGGCGAAATGTCGCTGAATTTAATGATTTTAATGGCTGGGAAGAAATCGGAGATTGAATCTTAAGAGCACATCTCCGTGACTCATGTGTGGCGGGTATTACCACAGACGGGGGTGCACTGATTAAAAGAAGAGGCACAGAATAATTCGGAGTGGTCACAGAAGCTCTTTCTTCATTAATTGTCTCGGGGCTTGAGTGACTGGTTGTACTTCTTGGAGATTGGACATCTGACGCTGCTTCTAAAGAATGCGAGGCAATTTCACGAGAAGTTACAGAGTCTGTGTTCGGTATTTGGAGTTCTATGTTTGGGGGTATAGGACGGTCAATACCGTCGTCTCGACTGCTTTTTGAAGTATTTGTCTCCATTGTTCTGCAATAATAAAAGTTATTAAATAGGTATTGATAAGAATAGTAGCCGTGGAAAATATATTTAGGTATTTGAACATGGTATAATAATATACTCCGCCTGGTACTCTCTTCCCGTCTTTTCTAGGTCACCTGACTGACACAAGCCTACGTCATCATGCGACAGCGCTATATGATAATATGCTATAGCGCTATATATAGCGGCCATGTTATTGTGACGTAGGCCTGTGTCACTCTGGGAAGAGAAGACCATGTTTTATTAGACTATGTATTTGAAGGTAGGATTCAATTTGGTATTAAATACTCTAGTAGTAGGTACCTAGTGGGTAGTTGTAGCCATGTGGTAGTAGTTTTAGGCTTAAACTAATAATCTATGGTTTTAGGTATTTATGCTGAATATTCAGCTTCAAGAACTAAAATACGTACGCATTTCGAAGTTGGATCAGAAAGATTTATAGCTATCAATTTCGAGAGTAGAATCGTTAAAGAAAAGATAAATATTTACTTAATTGTAATTGTTTACAAATGAAATGGGTAATGACATATCTATAATTATGACATTTACCTAGTCAAATAATATGACAAAACATTTCAAAAGAAATAGGCTGAAACACAAATTTGCCTTCGGCTCTGTGAAATGTCAGAAAATAAAATCTTTTTCTTTGTCTCTTGTAAAGCTAAATACATGGAACAAGATTGCTTTCGTAAATTTAACTTCAAAAATAATTTCCTTTAAAAGTTGGAAAGAGTAACTTGTTAGTTGCTTTAATTATGGAAATATTTCGTTAGAAAAATTAATTATTGATTATTTTTTATATATTTGCATACATAATTATACTGCGTCAAGCAGATCTTGTCAGTAGAAAAAGGCGGCAAATTTGAAAAATGTAGGCGCGAAGGGTTATCGTCCCATATAAAATTTGAATTTCGCGCCTTTTTCTACTGACAAGATTTGCTTGACCGTCTATATTTGAATTTTCTATTTTGTCACCTGGTAACTGCCCTTTAAAGGTTCTGTCAAAATTTTCCAGTTCCGGTCTTTTTACTCCTCCGTGGCATGGCGGACGGTCTGAGCCGCCGCATATAGTGTTTTTTGGAGGAAAATCTTCGCTAAATAGCGAAATGGTAAGTTTATTATCAAATTAAAGTGGATTGCATACACTAAACTTGTAAAGTGGGCGAAATAAACAAGTGCAAGTGATATTTTAATAAGGCATTTCTATGGTGAGTGGTCCACGTGTTTGAGAGTCATTTCGTGTAAATATCATCAATCTAATTGTGTCTCACGGTTACTAATCGATAATTAAGTTGTGAAAGTGGTTAATTTTCAATAATCAAGACAGTTTTCTGGCTTGCATATCTGGAAGATGGAAGTATACACCACAGCGTGATCATGGCATGATACCCCAAAATTGAGTCCAATAAACGCTTGTTTCGGTCTATTTGGTGTAATAAAGAATCTAAATTGATATATTTTTGGTTTTACCCAAAGTTCCAATAGTTTTATTTGAAATTACAGTCTTGTTATACTTTGAGGTTGAGTCGAAAATTTTGAGGTTAGGTTAGGGTTCTTTCATTAATTTCGTTACTTTCAGATATTTTGTAACAAAACAAAAGACAGTTAAACATTGACTTCCAAGTTAAATATATTCTTTACGAGATATTTTCTGGAGAGCACTCTATACCATGTAAATAATTGTTTTGTTGTCTAACCTTGCACTTTTATATTAAAATAAGCCACACGAAAACCAAACAAAACTTTCAATGATGTTACAACTGACTTATAATCACTGGATTTTAAGATATTATGTCTATATTAAAACATTTAATTACCTCTACAATTGATTTATATTAAAAAATATTTTATTTTATGATTTTAACCTAATAGTGTTAACATTCAACAATTTAATCTTTCTATGTATTCAATCTTATATTATCTATCAGAACTGACATAGAAATCATAGAATAGACATAGTGCTTCAATATTCACAACATTGATTTTAGTTAATATAAATCAATTATAGATATTCAATAATATCCATTTAACCTTTATATTGTGTAAACCCCGAACTCTTCCTGGCTGAGCCTCATTGGGCCTTTCAGGTACATGTAGGGGGACAGTAAAGTTCCCTTAGGAACCACTGCACAGGCTACTGTCTGGCAGTGTGTCGACGTGTGGAACACATTACTAGTAATGATTACTACAAACAACCTTTTTTTTAAGCCTTTATAAGGCAGAGGGAATATATTTCCCACCTGATTTTGAACTTTATTTTAAAGTGATAGAGTTCTATTTTGCATAATTCCTGACACCCTTATGCCTTATAAAGGGTTAATGTATGCCTAGAAATACAGAGTTGCAGAAAGATAAATTCCAATTAATTGGATAAGTTTCGAAACAAGAAATTTTCTACAGCAATTAAAAGAAGGAAATTATTTTAGCTCCAGGGATGGGATATTTTATAAAATTGAAAAAATATTTCATTTGCTGGGTTCACCAATTGCCTCGGGGAGGCAATTTCCTCGCGCTCAAAATGGTCTGTGTAGATTGGCCTCGGCAGAGGCGGCGCACGCGAGGCATGTCTACACTGGCTGTTTGGATACTAGGATAATTTCATATGGCTAATTGCATAATTTCACCTATCTGCAAATATTTTGTCATTGTCAAACATATTATTCCAGGCCTAACATCCCATACTAGTGTCTCCCTATCATTCGCGTTTAGCTCTATGGCTCCTGCTCACCCAACATTAGCAAAACATGTCCAGAATAAAATATTTCTAAATTCCAGAGTCTATCAGTCGCCCGACCGCTTGTGTCGGTCTACTCTGAGAAGAGTGAGGTGGTTGCCGGGGCTGCCCTGCCGCTCCCGTTCGTGTTCAAGGCGCCCATCCGCCCGGACCTCGTCAACAATGTGCATGTGTCCATGTCTAAGAACGCGAGGCAGCCTTACAGTGTGAACAAGGAGGCTGGTATGTATAATTATTGTTATTTCTGTCTTTCCGTATCTCGGGACCATGGGGTCTCGGACCTTTGGGAGGTCTGGACACCTGCCATAACAATGTTTGTACACGTTAATGAGGCGGTGACTTGCTGCTAACTAGATGGGCCCCTGAAACTGTTGTCGTAAAGACTATTGTATCTCGATCTTTCCTCTTTTATTAACAAGTTCACATTCTAATTCAGGGGTCACATTAGTTTCTTCAGGGGTCCAGTTTTTGAAATAAAATGACTATCGCGGAAAAGCAGAAAAAATAAAATAGCTTGGCCGTCCGCTAGTTTGGTGACCCCTGTTCTAACTTGATGATATGCACTAAATGTCCACGTTCAGTGAGCATTCTCCATGCTTCTGAGTGTTACTGCGGATTAGTGCAACAGCGACGTAGCGACATGGCGTTCTGGGTCCGCTCTGTAGCAGACACGGGTGCAGAGTTGTTACTACAGTTTTCTTTGATAAACATATTCAGTTTTCAAGCCAAATGTAAGTAGATGTGCCTCGTCCGCTTTGCCTCTGGTGAGGCACGTCTACACTGGCCGTTACAGCTGGACCCGGCTAATATGGTGTTATTGCTTAACAATGCGATTAGAAATCACTCAATAGGCGAAGCAACTCGGTCTGTGTAGAAGTGTAGATGTTCTTAGTCCGAGGCAAACGCAGCCCTAGCCACGGTACATTGGACGAGGCACGTCTACACAGACCAAGTTGCCTTGCGCGCGGCAATATCTTTACGAGGCTACTCGTTACTCTAATATTCGTTAAGTTAGGATTAACCTCAATTAATAGAGTAGCCTCGCAAATAAATAGCCGCGCGAAGCAACTTGGTCTGTGTAGATGTGCCTCGTCCGATGCACCGTGGCTAGGTATCCACCTACCACTTATTTATTTGATGTAAGTGCTCATGATGTTCTTTTCTTCTCAGGTCACCAAACTAGCGCTGAGTCATGGGGTACCGGTCGCGCCGTAGCGCGTATCCCCCGTGTCCGTGGTGGTGGTACCCACAGGTAAGATACACTGTAGACTGGTAGAGAATGCGGACAATGCGGTGTAGCAAGTCCGCCTTTTATCACTATATTTTTTACTGTGCAATAAAGTCTAAATATTTTTTATAACTTTTCCTGTCTCCTCCATATAGTTTACGTCGAAATGAAATTATAAACACAAAAAAAAGCTTGTAATAGTAGTTAAATATTATTACTAGGAAAGAATACATTAAATTGCAGTTTGAAATATAGATAGGCCTTCATTATGTGCCTCTACATAGGTTCATACTTCAATAACAAACAAAATTGTGGGGTTCGCACTAAATGTCCACGTTCAGTGAGCTTTCTCCATGCTTCTGAGTGTTACTGCGGATTAGTGCAACAGAAACGTAGCGACATGGCGTTCTGGGTCCGCTCTGTAGCAGACACGGGTGCAGAGTTGTTACTACAATTTCTAACAAAGTATGTTTTATGTGAGTGGGTATGATTGTTGTGATCGTGATGAAACGTAGAGTAAAATTGATTAGCAGGGTCGACACAGCGAGTATACCCACGAGGCAAATTGAAATTGCCTCGCGCGTATGCTCGCCCTCTGTGGACCTGACTATTGTCTCATTAATAGGAATCATTCCAAATAATGTTAATGTCAAATGCGCTAAATAATATAGTATTTAGGTTGCGGTCTGGACTTTAGCGGGCAACCATATTTATATTAGAGATTTTCGAGCATTAAATTGCTCATCATTCCTCGGCCTTAATCAGAATCATAATCCAAGTTTAAACTTTGATCTTAAGCTTGTAATCAATTGACTCGGAACCATGTGACCGTATAATTTGCTTCCCAGATCGGGCCAGGGCGCGTTCGGTAACATGTGCCGCGGGGGGCGCATGTTCGCGCCCACGAAGCCGTGGCGCCGCTGGCACCGCCGCGTCAACCTGCGCCTGCGCCGCGCCGCCGTCGCCGCCGCCGTCGCCGCTGCCGGCGTGCCCGCCCTAGTGCAGGCCCGAGGTGAGACACATTCCTGTCCGAGAATTGAACGCCAACGGGCAACAGGCTGCAGAACTGAATCAAATGTATAAACACCTGTCACCGTGGTGAAATAGGGGACAGGACAGCACAACTTCATCCACAAATACACAGAATGAACCTGCTGTGGATGCTTAGCAGCAGTGTCGAAGACCGATAAAAGTATAAAATATTAGTGATCCCTCGAAAGCCTTACTCTTCCCGCCCGTGCGGTTCGAGTTACGAATGTCGAGGGTAGAGCAAACTTCCCTTAGGAAACACCAACTTGGACTTCAGTCCGTTGGTGTGTCGACGTGTGGAAGACACAATATTTTTATTAATAACATAATACTATATTTATTATTTATATTCATACCAGTATTAGACGATTTGATTACTAAAACCGTTTTTATTTGCAGGCCACATCATTGAGAAGGTGCCCGAGATGCCCCTGGTGGTGTCAGACAAGATCCAAGAGATCAACAAGACCAAGAATGCTGTGATCTTCCTCCGACGCGTCAAGGCCTGGTCTGATGTCCTCAAGGTAAGCCAATCTAATATACACCTCTACATCTATCAGACAGACCGGGTCCAGATAAAACGGCCAGTGTAGATGTGCCTCGGCCGAGGCAGCGCGCGCGAGGCACGTCTACACTGGCAGTTTTGTGCGCAAGGAAATTGCCTCGCGCGTATGCTCGCTCTATGAGGACCTGGCTATTGCAGTAAAAGGCGCCATCCAGCGAGTTAGTTTATTAGTCCCAACACTTTCCTCTCCCAGATCTAGATGTATTTCTGGGAGCTCAAGATTGTTGGAAGATGAAACTTCTTTTGACAACAATCGGATTGGATCATTTCTTCTCCGACATAGACTTTAGAAAACAATTCATTGTTATTACGAGTAGTGAGGGTTCTGGTATAGGAAAGGGGGCCATTCTTGGGACTTAAAAAATTTCAGTGTCATTTTTTTTTCGAACACAACACCTACTTTTTATTACTTCATCATGTAAGAAATGTTAATATAAGTATCTTTTGTCATCATTTTTCTCTAAGATCAACCCTTATGGAGATATGAAGGGTAGTAATTGACAACTTTTAAATGCGTTAGGAATAGAGGCAAGATAGGTGCGACGACGAGCGAAGCGAGGAGCAGTGTGTTTGGTCAGGCTTGTCTCACTCCGCGATTTCGTCACTTTGCTACAGGTAGCTAAAAGTACATCCGTTCGGCCCCAATTTTGGGGTTTGCCATAAGCCGCGCGTGGCGCTGTCGCCACCTAGCGGCCATATCTGTGCTGATCGTAACAGACGCGTTTTGTTAGAGAGTGAGTCTTCTGTACTTAAGGACTGTATCGTTTATTATAAATACAGATAAAACCTGGTCTAACTGTTGACCTGTGTATTATTTTGTATTACTATGTTCTTAAGGTATAATCTGGAGGTATTTTTAAGCCATATCTGATATAAGAAGGTTTTACATTTATTTTATTTTAGGGACTTTATGATGATTTTAATACCCTCTAGCAAATGTAATTCGGACAAGCCTATCGAACTTAATTTGAGACTATTTCACCGATTCCTTGGTCCGATTTAAAGAAACAAAAGGTTAATATGCTGCCAAAATATGCCATCTAAGTGTCCTTTTCATGATTGCTCAATTGAACATCCACAGAATAAATGTGGTGAATTTTTATCTTTACATGAAAACGACTTTTTATGCAACATTTTGGATTCCCGTCAAATTCTGACGCCAGCGAAATGAGGGAAACAGCTAAAAGAATCTACGGAAATCCAAAGCCTAACGGACATTCATGGCGTTGAACCATGGCTAGAACAGGTCGATAGAAACGCTCCATGATGGTTATATTGTATACCAAAGTCGGGGTTGTCGTAAGTAACATGCCATATTCTCTAAAAGGCCACCAAGCACAGATCCAAAACTTTTTTTCCAACTAAAAGAAATGATTAGACTATGCCCAGATGTTTCGCTTTACGATTCATATGTAATTGCTGTTTACATAGTACGATTTTTTTGTGTAATATCTCGTCTTGTTCGTAAACCGTAAATTTTCTTGTAGTATTTGTCCAAAATCGTTGTAGTTAATCGGGAGGATTGGGTAAATATTGTCCAAACCATATGCTTTACGTGATCTCCCAGGACGAAATGTTACTTATTATTAAAGCACAAATTAAACTATATGTGTAATTTTTTAATAAAAATATAATACCAGGAAAAACGGCTAAGTAAAGTTGTATTCATAACAAACGATACAGTCCTTAGTACTATTATTTATTCTGTGGTTTGGTTGACTGCGTTCCAACAGTGCCCCAGAACCGACTTATGTCATTGTACAATTATTGTCAGTTACAACGTCGCCTATCTCCACAATAAATTTAGAATGATCATCAAGCAAGTGTTATGTGTTTGGCAGGTATACAAGTCGCAGCGCCTGCGCGCCGGCAAGGGCAAGATGCGCAACCGCCGCCGCGTGCAGAAGCGCGGACCTCTCATCGTCTACCACAAGGACCAGGTACTTATACTACCATCGTAACCTAAGGGCGACCCCACATCTAGCGTCTTTCGAGCGGCGGCCACAACTATGGCCGCTGCTCGACGCAACTGCGCAGCGACGTCAATTTCCATAGCGCTGACCAGACGCCGACGCTCGAAAGACGCTAGATGTGGGGTGGCCCTAAGGGTGGTATTCCACCTGTCCAAATTCATAGCGTCTCACTCTCGTAAAATGTGAGACGCAGTACACAATGGACAAAGAAATTGGATAGGTGGAATAGGGACTGTTTTTATATCTGAGATACTAAAATGACAGTTCAATCTATCTATCTACGATACTAAATTGATCAAGTAAGTAAGTAAATATTCTTTATCAATCAATATGCGGGTCCACACTGAAAGAGCCGCCTCGCGAGGAAATTGCCTCGCGAAACAGCTTGTCAGTGTAGGCGTGCCTCAGACGCATTGCCTCGAGCGAGGCACGTCTCCACCGACCTAACTGCTTCGCGCGGCAATTTCCTCGCGAGATGGCTCGTTTCGTGGGGACCCACAAAATATTAAAGTAGCTGCCATACGCGTCACACCCCTGTTAAAGTAGAAATTTTTGTTGTCACTTTATTTTAACCTTTTAACCGCCAGCAATTTTTGATCGAGCGTGCTCGTGTCGCCACCGACAGTAATTGTACCACGCGGAGTAAGGTTGGCATAGTTACGGGAGTTATAAATGTGCTGTAAAAACCAAATCAGATCTTTGTCTTATTTATCAGACTTTGGCGAAATGAGCTGGATATGTAATGTCTTATATATCTGACTCTGGCGGTTAAAGGGTTAAACATGGAACATGCATTGTTTTTGAATCGTTCACTAATTATTCTTTCACTACAACTATTTCTTGTATGATAAGGTAGAATAACTTACTTAGGTTGTTATAAAACAAAGGTGGCCCTCGAAAGCCTTACTCTTTCTGCCGATGCGGTTCGAGTTACGAATGTCGAGGGTAGAGCGAACTTCCCTTAGGAAACACCAACTTGGACCCCAGTCCGTTGGTGTGTCGACGTGTGGAAGACAAATAATTATTATATTACTAACCCCCAAAAAGATAGTTTTTAATTTATTGCCACTTGATCAAGTTAAAGAAAGTCGTCAAATATTGTTGTTGTATAAAGTCATCATCATCATTTCAGCCTATATACGTCCCACTGCTGAGCACAGGCCTCCTCTCATGCGCGAGAGGGCTCATGGCGTTGCATAAAGTATTGTTGTAATATGAAATAAAGTTTCTTTCTTTATAAAGCAACTAAGAATATATGTCTAACTATCCATATTATAGAATAGCGGTCGGCAACAAGCGGCCCGCTCACTTGCGGCCCGCGAGCCTCCCTGGCTATTTTTGACAAACTACAATGTCTGATAAAGTCATAAATATTAACAAAGTGCGGCCCGCGTCAACTTCGTTAACCACTATGTGGCCCTTGGCTGCTAAAAGGTTGCCGACCGCTGTTATAGAACATAACTTCAAAATGTTAGACCACATTACGGCTTCAAAAGGTTATAAGGTGTTATTAGCTTGAACTTTCACCAATTAAGATTTTAAATGGATAGGCATGATTCTTTACGACCTCCCAGACATCAATTGTACCTTACATTCTCTATACTAAAGTGACATTTGTGTCCAGGGCCTGACGAAGGCGTTCCGCAACATCCCCGGCGTGGACCTCATCAACATCGACAAGCTGAACCTGCTGGCGCTGGCGCCCGGCGGCCACGTCGGCCGCTTCATCATCTGGACGCAGTCCGCCTTCGACCGTCTTGGTAAGATTATTTTGTGACATTTGTGTCCAGGGTCTGACTGTTATCTCGTGAGCTAAGTCTAGGTACTTGCTGGACTTGTCCTTCTCGGCCTTCACGAAATTCTCATCATGGGGGATGGTGACGTCGACGAGCACGGCCCGGCGCTGCGATCGATCTATCAGCACGTTATTATATCTATTATTTATTTGTGCAGACGCCCTGTTCGGCTCATGGAAGACACCTTCCAAGGAGAAGAAGAACTTCAACCTGCCGCAGCCCAAGATGGCCAACACCGACCTGTCCCGCCTGCTCAAGTCTGAGGAGATCCGCAAGGTGCTGCGCGCGCCCAAGTATGTATCCATCATAGCCTCCTGAGGCCCAATCATTCATCATAATCATTTCAGCCTATATACGTCCCACTGCTGAGCACAGGCCTCCTCTCATGCGCGAGAGGGCTTGAGCTATAGTCCCCACGCTAGCCCAATGCGGATTGGCGACTTCACATACACCTTTGAATTTCTTCGCAGATGTATGCAGGTTTCTTCGCGATGTTTTTCGTTCACCGGAAAGCTAGTGGTAAATATCAAATGATATTTCGTACGTAAGTTCCGAAAAACTCATTGGTACGAGCCAGGATTTGAATACGCGACCTCCGGATTGAAAGTCAGACGTCATATCCACTCGGCCACCACTGAGGCCCAAGGCACAATAAAAAATAGTACTAGGTACAGAAGACTCACTCTAACAAAACGCGTCTGTTACGATCAGCACAGATATGGCCGCTAGGTGGCGACAGCGCCACGCGCGGCTTATGGCAAACCCCAAAATTGGGGTCGAGCGGATGCACTTTTAGCTACCTGTAGCAAACCGACGGAATCGCGGAGTGAGTCACGCCTGCCCACTTCAATGAAATTTAAACCATATTTAATTGGAACAGAGGTTTCTTTTGTTGTTGTTATCCTATGGCACGCCAGGGGTGCAAAGGGTCTTCACAAGCTCCAACACAAGCTTCACAAGTTCTTTTGTTTCGTATAATTTACAAAAATTTAAAAATTTCCTGCACTATAGTTCGTTTTTTTGCATTAGAAATAAGGTAAACAATCTTGATGTGTCTTTTAATTGAAAAACACATTTTAAAAAGGCAAATATGTAACAATTGAATCTAATATGATCATTTAAATTCTTCTTCTTTCATAAGTAATGGTTTTTGATTTTTAAAGCGTTTTTCAATTAAAAGACATGTCAAGATCGCTTATCTTCTTGCAAGTTCTTTCTAATGCTAAAAAAAACAAACTATAGAGATTCAAATTTCAGTGGCAGATTGGATTTTTCATTTGTATGGCTCTTAGAGGTTTAAAAAGATATAAGTAAGGAAAGAGTGGTAAACTCCATACATCCGTTTTAACAAATTGCGAGTTATTTCGTAGTTGACATCTATCTGTCGGCGGCCGATCGTAAGATCAGGCAGATCGTAATGTTCCTGTGTATTGTTTTGAGGATAGTCACATTAAACTAATATATAGGTAAGATAGGTTCGTTAGGTTGCTTCTGACGCCCGAAGGGCAAACTGCCCAGAAATAGGAGCCCCGCGTAACGGGGCTCCGTCGACTCGGGGAACGAGCCAAAGATTTTCACGTTTCACGATACTAGGCATATCGTGAAACGTGAAAATCTTTGGCTTTTTCACGATATGCCTGATCTTACGATCGGCCGCCGACATATCCATTTTTTATTTTTTGTATGGTAATTTGTCTGTTTTCGATGTATTTAGTGATAAGTTTCTTTCATTGCATTTGCAACACCTACTGACATATGTAAATTTATTAATTTCCGCTACCCAAAGGTTGTCTGGAAGAGATCGCTTTTTAGCGATAAGACCGCCTGTTGTAGTAGTAGTAGTAGTAGTAAACACTTTATTGCACAAAACAAGTACATAACACAGAGAGAATACAATAAATGTGTACAAAGGCGAACTTATCCCGTTAAGGGATCTCTTCCAGCTAACCTTTGTTTACCTCTGCCTGTATTTCTGTTTTATTGAGGTGTGCAATAAAGAGTATTTGTATTGTATTGTATTCACCAATCTATCCACCATATGGGTATGGGTATGGGGGACCCTAGCGACACCTACCCTATCTATCTAGCATGATGATACTCTCTTTCAGAGCATTGGGTTATGAAAACCATGATTACTCACACGTTGACACTTTCTGACCGTACCTATCACACATGTAACCTTACACACCACCAGCAAGCGATTCTAACCCGTATTCCGTTGCAGCAAGCGCGTAGTCCGCGCCACACGCAAATTGAATCCGCTGACGAACACGCGCGCCATGCTGCGGCTTAACCCGTTCTCGGCGGTGCTGCGTCGCAAGGCGGTGCTGGATCAGCAGAGGCGCGCTAACCAGAAGGCGCTGGCGCTTGCTGAGAAGCGAGGCGTGAGTATCGCATACAATACAATACGGCAGCGAAATATTTGACGGAGCCCCAAATTAAATATTTTCGTTCGTCACTGTCGACCAGATATACCTATACAAGAGCTGGTTTTTTTTTTATTATTACAAGTATTTTCGCGGAGCCCCAACAGAGGCTTTGCCCTACCCTTACCCTAGGGTTCCGCGGAACACACTTTGAGAATGGCTACAATAGGGCCCCTGCTAGTAAAACCATTTTTTTTAGAACTGTCAAAACGATTTGCTAATATGGAATTTATATTATACATTACATCGTGACGTCACGGTCAACTCGCCTACATTTTATATTTCTATCCGATTTATTAAATAGAACTAGTATTTAAAGAAAAGGTAACTGCTATCTATGTTTTGCTAATAATTATCTGGTGCTTTATTCCATGCATGGTGTGAAATCATTTGATTTAAATACAGTCAAATACCTTAAGTCTGGTTGCAGATGGAAATAAAAACTAAAAACAAAGTCAATAAACAATTTGGTTACAACCTAATCAAAAATCAATCAAGTAAAGGCTACTAATATTATTCTTACTTAAGGGCCCCCCCACATCTGGCGTCTTTCGAGCGTCGGCGTCTACAATTCTATGGCCGCTGCTCGACGCAACGTCGACGCAGCGTCGACGCAACTGCTCAGCGACGTCATTTTCCATAGCGCTGAACAGACGCCGACGCTCGAAAGACGCTAGATGTGGGGGGGCCTAAAACGAAATTCTCTACTACCAGTACTTCTAGTACTCTTTAGTACTTGTAGCTAGGGTTCTAAGTGACAAAAAAAGGTCGAACCTTTTTTTTCTTGATTAAAGCATGAAACTTGGCACAGTTGTTCCTTATATCAAACCAAGCCGATTTCGATCGGTAGCCCGAAGGAGCCCCCCCTCTGGGGCCGGAGAGGGGGGGGTCAAAGTACCGCTCGCCCGGCTTCATTCTTAAAATTCTAACAGGCCCCGTTTAGCTAATAGGTCATATTTGGTATCAATTTCGGATAAATCAATAACGTAGAATTCATTTCTGGTATAAAAAATTAGCAATTTGTAGAAAAAAATAAAAAAAAACTCAAAATATCTAATTTTTCAAGTTTAATTTTTGTTTCTTATTTATTGTCAGAATTAAACTGCCTAGTTTTTCTACATTGAAAAAATATGATGATAAAGCCTATTTAATGCAGATTTTAAAAACATAACTTTTACATATCTTCATTAAGAGGAAATTGCATAAAAAAAATCTTATATCGTCTCGCGCCGGTGAATATCTTTTTACCGACATCGGAATCGATATAGACAACATCCGAAGTACACACTCTGGAGACCGATTAAAAGTATTGTTTATTGTTGTAGATAGATAAAGATAGAAAAGCGTACAAATATTTTCTTATGTGTCGTTCAGTGAAAAAAGGGACCTTGGAAAAAATTATCACAGAGCCTCGCGTTTGTATAGAAGCATACTCGTAGGTATTTAGTTAGTGCCAACCACTCCATGGATTCCATGGTCGCTGTTCTCAATAGGGGATATTACTGCAATGTTCTGCCGCCAAAGTGCCGCACTACCGACTCTAGTACATTCATAAACTAACTTATACATACTGTACCTTAAACTGTTTTTTGACAAGTTTTCACAGACAATAAAATATGACATTGATGCATCAAGGCGGTTTGTTAACCAGGGCCTATCGGTAAAAACGAAAATCGAAATTAAGTTATCTGCCTCTTTATCGAATATGCAAGAGTGATAGAGGGATTAGACAACGAAACTTCGATTTTCTTGTTTCGCGGCAGACCCCCAGATTGTTAGTGATTGACAGATAGTGGTAGTGGCGCTACCTACGCAGAGTTTTGCGTAATATTCCCTATTAATAAGAAGTAAACTATAAGTATTATTTAATCTGCTTACTTATTACATTATACCACACTTTAATGTTGCGTCTTGTGTATTAATGCAATTCCTTCCCCCGACACATGAATGGATACATTTCATAATTCACGTATATATGTCAGTTTCAACCATATTCTGGCCACAGCAGGGTTGTCAGAACAGTTTGGAAACAGTCATCTGCTCCTTGCTTCCATTCCCAAGAAGACGGACTGAGCAAGTTTGACGACGAACTAATGTCTGATCCCAAACATCAACCACACGGTACACTGCGCGTAATGAGGCATTTATACGGCTCCCTTTTGAACAGGTATAACATTATACAACTCTTCATTTCAATATCCCGGTGTAACTTGTCTTCTTCAATATTGCACTTATTACCGAACATATAATACCTCATTTTAGTATTTTAGGGGAATGCTTTTAGCCACCGCTATTGCTCCATCTTGTAAGAGCTTGGATCCTTGTAGTAGCATGGCTGAACTCTGAACAGGTTCCATGTTTTGAACTCACTTTTTCTACCCTTTCAGCTGAATGCTCGAAACAGGGGTAAGACTTCAACTCTTTTAGGGTAAATAAAAGAGTTTAGTTAAGTAGCTTACAGAATAGATAATTTTATTGGCTTAAAAATAGAATTCCCTGGCCTATTGTGGATGCAATGGAGTGACATGTGATATAATTGAGTTTTCCACTGTGTCAACGTGAGCCCACAAATCCTGTAGTTGGGGAAATATTCGTACGCATGAATCTAGTCTAGCTGCTATAACTACATCGTCTATGTCTACTGTGCTTATCAATACCTTGCAATGACTGTTTTACAGCATCTGCAACTAGGGCCATCATATGAAATGAATCGGACTCTTCATGGTTCTTGGAGTATTCGGAACCTCACGAGGAACATCACTTATAACATGTTTCTCTACACAATTTCGCGATGGCATAAATAAGGACTTATAACTCTTCGAAGTTTTGTCAACACAGTGTCTCAAAATGATTTACCTAGTGCTAAAGAAATGAGTTTCACTAAAATATCAGTGGTTATAAGTGAAGCTTATCATCATGGTAAATTTAACTCTTATTTCTATCGGGCTCTGAAACACCAGGAGTCTTACTCGTATTCCAAGCATTCTCTCGATCGACCTTGTAATACTGTAAGCTCAATAAGACTTGTGATAATAAGACTAGATGATATATATATATGATAATATGTATTTGATAAATACACTCAAAACATCCATAGGTAATTCAGGAACAAGCTTTCACGATAAACACAAATATATGCCTTCTAGGATTTGAACCGGGTTCCCCATTTAATATATGGTGTATAAAAGTGAGATCTAAGCATAGACCCTTTTTAGCTTGGCCGATACAAGGATTCAAGCTCCTACAGGATAGAGCAATATCAGTAAATTTAATAAATAACATTCGCCAAAAGTTTATTATAACTTCATATGATGATATGTGAAATAGCCTTGTAAAGTGAATACCTTACTGATAAAGCCGTTGCTAAATAATAAAAAAAATGCCTGAAATAATTCTTTACTTGAACAGACTATTGAAACAGAAGCAGCCTTATCAGGATAGAATTATATGTTTGGGGCTTGGGGGTCAGACGTTAGTTCCTCTTTAAACTTGCTCAGTCTGTCTTCTTGGGAATGGAAGCAAGGAGCAGATGACTGTTTCCAAACTGTTCTGACAACCCTGCTGTGGCCAGAATATGGTTGAAACTGACATATATTATATACGTGAATGATGAAATGTACGCATTCATGTGCCGGGGGAAGAAATTGTATTTTTTAATACACAAGTCGCAAAACTAAAGTGTGGTATAATGTAATAAAAATATTTAATACTTACAGTTTACTTCTTATTCATTGAGAATAGCGACCATGGAGTCCATGGAGTGGTTTACACTAATTAAATACGAGTATGCTTCTATACAAACGCGAGGCTCTATGATAATTTATTCCTAGGTCCCTTTTTTTACTGAACGACACATAAAAAATAGTATTTGTACACTTTTCTATCTTTATAATAGGATCTATAAAGGATCTACAACAACAAACAATACATTTAATCGGTCTCCAGAGTGTGTACTTCGGATGTTGTCCATAACGATGCCGATGTCGGTAAAAAGATATTCACCGCGCGAGACGATATAAGATTTTTTTTATGCAATTTTCTTTTAATAAAGGTAAGGAAAAGTTACGTTTTTAAAATCTGCATTAAATAGGCTTTATTGTCATATTTTTTATATGTAGAAAAACCAGGCAGTTTAATTTTGATACTAAATAAAAAATAAATATTACACTTGAAAAATTAGATTTTTTAATTTTTTTTTAAAAAATTTCTACAAATTGCAATTTTTTTATATCAGAAATGAATTCTACGTTATTGATTTATCCGAAATTGATACCAAATATGACCTATTAGCTTAACGGGGCCTGTTAGAATTTTAAGAATGAAGCCGGGCGGAGCGGTACTTTGCCCCCCCCTCTCGGGCCCCAGAGGGGGGGCTCCTTCGGGCTACCGATCGAAATCGGCTTTATTTGATATAAGGAACAACTGTGCCAAGTTTCATGCTTTAATCAAGAAAAAAAAGGTGTTTGCACTTAACATCCTCACTATTGTTGTTGTTGTGTTGTTTTTTTTTAGTACTTGTAGTTCTAGTACTTTTTGAAATGATGATACTCTCTTTTCAGAGCATTGGGTTATGAAAACCATGATTACTCTCACGTTGACACTTCCTGATGATAATCCTATCATTATCATGTTAGATTATGATGAGACTCTTCTACAAGTGTAGCTTGGTTTCAGATCAAGCTGCCCGCAGACGATGAGGCAGTTAAGGCACAAAAGCTGAGGGAGAAGAGGACGAAAGCTATTAAGGTAAGTCTCTTTGTAACCACTTGTCAAAATAAAATGTCCTAAGCAGGATTTTAAGTTTCGTTCTGTTGGTTGGTATAAAGCAGCGGTCGGCAACCCGCCCGCGGCCCGCGAACCTCGCACTTGCGGCCCGCGAGCCTCCCTGGCTATTTTGTATGTAGTATTGACAAATAACAATGTCTGATAAAGTCATAAATATTATCAAAGTGCGGCCCGCGTCCACTTCGTTAACTGCTATCTGGCCCTTGGCTGCTAAAAGGTTGCCGACCGCTGGTATAAAGCAAAGAAAGCCCTCGAAAGCCTTACTCTTCATGCCAGTGCGGTTCGAGTTACGAATGTCGAGGGTAGAGCGAACTTCCCTTAGGAAACACCAACTTGGACTCCAGTCCGTTGGTGTGTCGACGTGTGGAAGACAAATAATTTAGTTTTAGGCTAGTTAAGAAAGTATTTAGAGTCTGCATCCTTCGTCAGTTGCTGAATATGGTCTACACAGAATAAGCCGCCTCGCAAGGACATGCGAAGGTTGGTCTATGTAGATGTGCCTCGCGCGGCGATTTCCTCGCAAGGCGGCTTGTTTTGTGTGGACTCGCCTGATTTAAGAAAGGTGTACGAAGAGTTTGTCGAAGGGTGGTATTCCACCTATCCAATTTCTTTGTCCATGTGTATTGCGTCAAACATTTTGCTTTCATGAGAGAGAGATGCACTGACAGACAGGTGGAATACCAGCCTAAGCTATACTCTGTATCTATAGGTATTTAGGGGGAGGCCTATGTTCAGCAGTGGACGTTTTATGGCTGAGATGATGATGATGATGATAGGTATTTAAACAATGGTAAACAAAATCTACCCTCAAATGGCTCCTTAAGGGCCCCCCCACATCTGGCGTCTTTCGAGCGTCGGCGTCTACAATTCTATGGCCGACGTCGACGCAACGTCAGTTGAGGGTGGATGAAAACATTACATGATCAAATAAAGGTGTCACAGAACGACCTTTATTTGATCATGTAATGTTTGATCCAGGCGTTTTTTTATTTGGTTGGTTAACCAATAATTGTTATAACTACCCGAAAATGTTGAAATTGTTTGTTTACTTTTTTTTTAAATACTTAAAGATACAGATTAACTGCAGAAACCGATGCAAGCGTGACTACCTCCATTGTTATCATTTACTTAGTTTATAAGTAAAAATATCTGTCTGTCCCAGGCCGCCGTAGCCAAGAAGCCCAAAAAGCCGGTAGCCAAGAAGACCGCGCCGCCGCCGCCCAAAAAGAAGGCCGCCAAGGACGACAAGAAAGCCAAGAAGCCCGCGGCCAAGCCGGCGCCCAAGAAGTGAATAAATTAAGTTTTATAGACCTACCATGTGTTTCATTTTTGACCATTTTTAGGGTTCCGTCCCCAAAGGGTAAAACGGGACCCTATTACTAAGACTTCGCTGTCCGTCCGTCCGTCCGTCCGTCTGTCACCAGGCTGTATCTCACGAACCGTGATAGCTAGACAGTTGAAATTTTCACAGATGATGTATTTCTGTTGCCGCTATAACAACAAATACTAAAAACAGAATAAAATAAAGATTTAAATGGGGCTCCCACACAACAAACGTGATTTTTGACCAAAGTTAAGCAACGTCGGGAGTGGTCAGTACTTGGATGGGTGACCGTTTTTTTTTTGCATTATGGTACGGAACCCTTCGTGCGCGAGTCCAACTCGCACTTGCCCGGTTTTTAGAATATAGACTAGAGGGCGTATGTTCGAGGCAAAATAAAACAACACGTAACACAACACTGCAAATTGGCAAAAACTGAGCCCTAAAGATCGGTTTTCCTAGGATAGCGGTGCCGTCATATAGCGGCCGTCTCCATACTCCATACTAAATAATATGGATGTAGTATTTGTATGGAGACGGCCGCTATATGACGGCACCGCTATCCCACATAGACTTATGATATATAGAGACGTAGTCTCAGCCAGCTGTCACTGTTGCCACTTTTGTTTAGTGTACGATTAACAATGAGGCCCACGTTGCTGTAGCCATGTCGATAAAGTCATATCGATAAACTATCGACATTTCTTGCAATTTTAATTTTACTTCAAAGGCTTAACGATACCTAAAATGACCAAAAACGCTTTTATTCTTTATTGTGGTTATCAGATCACAATTTTATAGTCACGCCCCAGCAGGGAACCAAGGGAAAGTTCCGATATTTAATTAAAATACATAAATACCTCCTAAAATAGGTGTTCCGCAATAATTGAACTATATTATTATATTATAATATATTCATTATCCATTAGCATTTCAATTATGTTTATGTTTAACGAAGATATTGAAGCTTCAATTAATCGCTATTTTGTTCCGCTGTGTAGCGTTTATCGATATATAACATGACTAAAATCGACTTTTCGCATCCCTAAAAGAGCACACATATACGCTTTTACGCACACATATACAGACTGGGCGCATCAAGAAAGGCAACACTTGATTTGAAGTCCACCTTGTCAACAGTATGGTTGTCCTTTTTTGACAAACGGCATTTTTAACGAGCGAGAGAGAAATGATACTAGTTGCTGCGCCTTGAAAGAGAACAGAAAAGGTTGGACCCTTGTCCTGGGTTATGCTCTAGTTTCCTAGGATAGCGCAGGGGGGGGGACACTCGGAACATAGTTAACGTCAGTAAAGATGGCGGATGATGGCGTCAATTTAGAAAGAAAGAAAAATTGCGTAAAGCAGACTTCCGATTATGCAAACTACGTCATTAAGCCCGCTCCACACTCGTGCGCGAATCGCGGCGCGAAGCCGCGAACGCGAGTCTGGAGTCGATTTCGCATATCAGCGAACTAGACTCCACACTCGCGTTCGCGGCTTCGCCCGCGATTCACGCGCATAGTCTGGAGGGCGCTTTAGATGTGTCACTATAAAGTAGCTAACACACTATCGCACCGCACCAAGGTCATTGTGGGACGCACCCATAAGTAAGAGGGAGAAAGGGATATCGCTTTCTCCCTTTTACTTATGGGTGCGTCCCACAATGACCTTGGTGCGGTGCGGTAGTGTGTTAGCTACTTAAAATTGATACAATTTTAAGGCATGAATACAACATTGAGAAGGTTACATACCTAGTTTGTCAAGACCTTTCTTTATTTATAATGTTGGTTACTTAGCAACTGTTGTTTACTTGTCAGACCAAAATAAATTTCGTAAACAAATTATATAAGATAATTATTCTCTATTAATTTTAAAGTGTAACCGATTAAAAATGGAGCAAGCATTAAATAGGGAAATTAGCCTCCCAATATTACAACACCTGCCTGGGTATGGGTACTGTAACTGCACTTATTGACGTTCTTGACAATATTATTTATGGCCTAGACTCAGGCAAGGGTACTTGCTTAGTGTTGTTGGATTTTTCTCGTGCGTTCGACTGCATAAATATTGACTTGCTTCTATCTAAGTTAATCTATTACGGTGTAGATTTAGGGTCACTCTCGTGGTTTAGAAGTTACCTTGCTGGGCGTATGCAGTCAGTTAAAATTGCTAAAAACGATGGCACTATGTTGGTGTCTGACTCTAGACCCCTAAATCGCGGAGTCCCACAAGGCTCCATTCTCGGGCCCTTACTGTTTATTATATATAGCGCTGACATCGTTAACAATATTGAGCATTGTCAATATCACTTGTATGCGGATGATGTTCAGATGTACTACTCGGCCCGTCCTTGTGACTTTCCTGACTCAATTAATAAAATTAATGAAGACCTCGAAAGTATCTCCGCTTGGGCTGAACAAAACAGTCTGTTGCTAAACCCTATTAAGTCAAAGTTTATGATTTTGGGTAGTAAAACTCAAATTTCGCGAATCTTAGATGGTAGCCCTCAACTAAATATTAGAGGCTCATTAATAGAGCGAGTAGAGGAGGCCAGAAACCTGGGTATAATAATAGACAACCAGTTAAGGTTTGAAAAGCACATAGCGGAGCTAGCCAAATCATGTTTCTTTAGATTGAAAGTATTGTATCAAGTAAGAAACCTTCTAGATGAAAAAGTTCGCTTGACATTATGCGAATCGCTCGTATTGTCTAAGTTGAACTACGGCGATCTGGTGTACGGGCCTCGTCTGCAACAAAAGACTCGTCGATTAATACAACGAGTTCAAAACGCGTGTTATCGATATTGCTACAAAGTTCCTCCAAGGAGCCATATCACACCGTTTTTGAACAAATCTTCGACTCTGAATATGGCATCACGTAGACATTTACATCTTGCTTGTCTTCTCTTTGGCGTTATAAATTGCAACTCACCCGAATATCTATTCTCTAAAATAAATATTTCTTCTTTTCACAACCGATATGCCACGAGATCTACTCGACGTTGCATTTTAGAAGTACACCCTCATAGGACGATTGCCTTTACCGGTTGTTTCCGTTATCTCGCGACCAAATGCTGGAATGATATCCCTCCGCCTTTAAGACAACTTAAATCCAAAAAAACATTTAAAAACCACTTTAAAAAACTTCTCCTTGAAAAACAAACCGCTGGGATTCCATTCGGCTATTTGGTTGCAGATTTTAGGATATAACATGGTGAGGCTGGTGTCACACAACTGGGAGACTTACACAGTACACACGGGTCGATTTTACCTACTAACTAAGTATTTTATCAAAAAATTATCACACGACATGCACATATCACACTTACACTGTACGATTGTTTCCGACGTACGTAAATACTTCTACATAAATATAATATTTGTTGTGACCTGGGTTCCGGCAGAAAATCAGTGCTTTGCTCGAAAGAGCGAAGCGTACCACTGAGCCGTGACCCTTTTGTCCTGCTGCAACGCACACAGTTTGTACTACCTACCTACTTTTATGAAATTTTACTTTTGTACCTACTCATTTCTATGCTATTTTCTTTGTAACTCAATTTTCTTTGTTAGTGTAATAATTATTGTTTTTTCTTTCTGTTATGATGTGTTTAAAATTATATTGTGTGTCATTGCAGCTGTCAAATAAATGATTTATCTATCTATCTATCTATCTACCTGTGGCCTATTTTATAAAGCTACAAATTACAATTTACAAGCGGAAGTCTCTTTCTAACCCTATGTATTAGAACAAGACTTCCGCTTGTAAATTGTAACTTGTAGCTTTATAAAATAAGCCACTGGAGGTTTAAATTTTTTAATAGTGCTCAAGAAAATGCCGGGAGGTTTAGATATTCTCGAACGAAAAATGAAAAATTCCATCGTTAGCGCTCACTGCAAATAGCGATGAAAAGGACCTGTGTATAAGTTCGAAACTATAATAGTGCAATTTTAATTTTGGTCACGACAAACATGTTCTATGACATTCTGCAAAAAATCGTGCGTCTTGATTCCGCTAAAGACACGTCGTGGGAGAAACTGGAGCGCATATTATGGAGGTACCTGCTTAGACAATGGATATAGAGTCAGAAGCTGCAAGCGGTAGATTCCTGCTAGTAATAGGTACTATCTGTATATACCAAATTGAAGGCAATAAAATACTTTACTATTACTTACTATTATGTTTCTATTATATTCCACTCTTTAAAACCTTTTCTATATAATATTAGGTCTACTTGGGCGGTTTACAAGTACATTTTTTGTTTGACTTCTTGTAAACAATTACAGTTATTTGTTACAAGAAACCAATCAAAAAATGGACTTTTAAACCGACCAAGTAGACCTAATATTATGTGGGACGAAAGTACACGTATGGATGCATATGTAGTTGTACACGCACACATACATACTTAGTTTCGGGGGAGAATCAGAGATGGCTCTTTCAAATGAGTTTCCATAAAATGCTTCAAGAGGGCTCTCTTTACCTATTATACTTACTTTACTCTTTGGCATAACCTGTGTGGTGAAAATATTTTTTTAAATAATAACAGCATGTGGCACATGATTAGAAAGGTATGAAATAAATATCATTGAAGATTCTTAAACCGTTTTTTGAAAGTCAAAAATACTGTGTCCCCCTTTCGCACTTCACGCCACGGAGCTTCATGGACTTCATGGTAGATGGTAGTCTGGAAAGAGAAGAGTCGTGAAATGTATTGTGCCCCATAATTATATTCCACGACTGTTTTTTCATTAAAAACGTAGTGATTAGAATTCTCTATGGGTTCACGCATGGCGCTTGCGCTATGTGCGACAACTGCACCCGAATTTTAGGGCTAGTCAGCATTTGCTTGATTCCGAGCACCCTCCACAATCGTGCGTGAAGCCACGAACGCCAGTGTGGAGTCTATTTCGCAGATCAGGGGCTTTGGCATTACTAGCCATAACAGACTACCGCGCCGCTACGTGACCTTGGTGCGCTGCACCCATAAGTGAGAGCGAGAAATAGTATCGTGCGGTGCGGTAGTCTGTTACGGCTAGATCAAGCAAATGTCGCCCAACCCAAAAATCCGAAGGGATTGTGAGCGGCCATAGATATTGGACAAAATGACGTCACTGTTATACCCATAGACTTATAATATATCCCAAATGTCATTGTCATTCTGTTCTGTCATTTCGTTGCAAACTTTGGTTGTTATCAAACGCTATCGCTCTACGAACTTTTGTAATTGGTAATAAATGCATCTAAATAATATGTTGTGACCGGTATCCAGATAAGCCAAGGTAACTAAAGTTTGCTTTACTATTTTGTAGCAATAACACATAAATGTTGTAAAATAGATTTACGTAGTTAGTAATAAGTGTGTGCACAATGCACATGTCTGAACTTGTCAGATAACACAAACAGAAACATTGTTGTGTGGAACTCGGGAGTGGCGGGACGTGGGACGTGCAATCCACCATTATAGTATTTATAGTTCGTTTTGTTTTAGCATTAGAAAGAACTTGAAAGAAGGTAAGCGATCTTGACATGTCTTTTAATTGAAAAACACTTCTTAAAAATCAATAACTATTACTTATGAAAGCAAAAGAATATAAATGATCGTATTAGATTCATAATTGTTACATATTTGCCGTGACTTATTTTTAAAATGTGATTTTCAATTAAAAGACATTAAGATTGTTTACATTATTTCTAATGCTAAAAAAAAACGAAATATAGATTAAAACTCAAAATATTCTTTTCATTAGTGTTCGATGTTTATGGTAATATTTTTTTGTAGAATTATACAAAATTATACACCGGATCTATGAAAAACAGTTCTTATTGGCTTTAATTCGTATTTAGTTGGCTTGTTGATATTTTCATACTTACCTTATAAGTTATAAAGGTAATTTGTAAGTTTTATAACTTCTTATTATCTTCTTTGGACTCTCATTTTAACTCATTCTTTACATATAAGTTCGTTTTTTTAGCATTAGAAATAAGGTAAACAATCTTGATGTGTCTTTTAATTGAAAAATCACATTTTAAAAATAAGTCACGGCAAATATGTAACAATTATGAATCTAATACGATCATTTATATTCTTCTGCTTTCATAAGTAATAGTTTTTGATTTTTAAAAAGCGTTTTTCAATTAAAAGACATGTCAAGATCGCTTACCTTCTTGCAAGTTCTTTCTAATGCTAAAAAAAAACAAGTAGGTATAGTGATGAGGATGAAAAATTAATTCTGTACAATTTTAGTGTGGTACTTATGTACTGTTCCTGCATGAAAATATTATTGATTCTGGGTGAATCTAAATTTTGGGGACCTCAGAAACGACTCTATCGATTTCGATGAAATTTGCTATATGGGGGTTTTCGAGGTGATAAATCGATCTAGCCCGGTCTTATCTCTGGGAAAACGCCCATTTTTGAGTTTTTATATGTTTTCCGAGCGAAGCGACGCTCGGTCTCCCAGATATTCGATTTTTAAGTTCTTAACCTTTATTTCAACAACATCAAAATACTGGACATTACCTTTGACTATATTTTTGCATTATTTTTCTTACCAAAATCGTAACGTAAACAAATGAATTTTAAACATGGGGGCCACTTTTGGGGGGTAAATGAGAAAATTAAAAAATAAAGTTTTTCAAACTATATCATGTTACATATCAAATAAAAGAGCTTATTGTAAGGATCTCAAATATATTTTTTTATAATTTTCGAATAAACAGTTTAGAAGTAATTCAAGAGAATAGGCAAAATATGACTATTCCCCCCCCCTTTATCTCCGAAACTACTGGGTCTAAAATTTTGAAAAAAATACATCTTATAGGTCTATACCTATAGATGACAGGAAAACCTATTAGAAATGTACAGTCAAGCGTGAGTCGGACTTAATTACTTAGTTTTTGATCCGACCCCTACGGATTTTTTAAAGAGATTTCACTCACGTTTCACATAAAAAATACATTTTTAAAAATTGTGTAATGTACGGAACCCTTGGAACGCGAGTCCGACTCGCACTTGGCCGGTTTTTAAATCATCCGACACTCAAAAGTGATTCTGAATTACCCGAACAGATATAGGGAGCGTACATGAACTATAGGGGGCAGCATAGGAGCCGTCAGATTTTTGGCGCGAGGCGTAAATGTTCAGCTTATGCTTCCGACGTAGCCCACAAAATGGCAGAACCTACTATGCATAAGAAAACGTACGATAGAATCTACCGTAGATGGCAGCACTTACTTTGGCAATGTACATGTTTATGTTTTCGATTCAAGCAACAAGATGGCAGACCCTCCAACGCGCACGGACCCTATAAATGTATAACATTGTGTCTACAAACAGGGGCGGATTTGCAGTCTTTGCCGCCCTAGGCCTCAGGCCCTGTAGCCGCCCCTTTCAAGGCACCCATAATATTGACTACATTTTGAGCTACGAGTATTTCTTGTTACCATCAGCGAATTTTTTGTCACAATTTGCCGCCCCTAAATATCTTGCCGCCCTAGGCCCGGGCCTACTGTGCCTTAGGGCAAATCCGCCACTGTCTACAAATAAGTATTGTGGTCTCTTATCTATAGCACAGGAAGTAGGAGTCAATATTATGCCAGGATCTCACGTACCGAGTAGAGTGGCGAGACAGTAATACGAAGTATGAAATTGTTACTCGGCTGAGTAAAAATTCCATACTTCGTTTTACTGTCTCGCCACTCTACTCGGTACGTGTAACCGAGCCCTTAGGGATGTGCCGACTAGTCGGGAAAGTCGACTGTTCGGCCTCATTGGTAGTCGGCGATTAGTCGGCAAAAATGGCCGATTAGTAAGCACTTTATAAGTGACAGAAAAACAGGGCAAAAAGAATTAAACAGCAAATAATTTACTAAAAGCTTTTCACCTTAAGGGCTTACGAAAACTCTTGTTCGAATTATCGACCGTGTGGTCGCTTTCTTATGTCCGATTGTCCGGTTTTCGTATGAAATACCCTTTACACACATCTCATCTCATCTTTGTACACATTTACTGTATTCTCTCTATGTTATGTACTTGTTTTGTGCAATAAAGTGTTTACTACTACTACTAAATATAGCCTAAGGATATTTTTTATTTATTTTACTTTTTAGCGCTACTATAATATGATGAATAGCTCGACGAAATGAGTAAAACGATAGTTTTTTAAGTGCATCTGAGCCGAAATTAGACGTAACTAATGATCTGCCCGACTAATCGGCCATCCGAGCGCCGATTAGTCGGCTAGTCGGCCAAATCAATAGTCGGTACATCACTAGTAAATATAAATAAATGTCCTTGAAATCATCAAGTGCTGCTTATCAGTTTGAGGATGGGATTCTATGTTATTCGAATGTGGCTTAGTGTGGTGTTTTAACTTAATACGAACAATGAATTGGAATTAAATATTACTAAACAAAGTTAACCACTTTATAATATAAATCATACGAGCATAATTTATAATGTAATTTAATATTAAGAGAATATATAAATATCTAAATCTAAAATGTATAATAAAACTATACCTACCAGTTACATATCTAGGGATTACTGTAGTTTCTTTGTTTAATATATACTTTTTTATGTATGTGTATGTATGTTTATGGTTATACGTATTTAAGTATGTTTATCTATATTAATGTTTTGTGTTGTTTGGTTATATTAAATTCTACTCAAGAGAATGAGAAGAGATCTTCATTCGTTTTATCATGTGATGTCTTGTTTGTCCACAGCTCAAGATGGGTGCGTCGATGGAATTGGAGCCCTGCGTCAAGGGCTCCGTCGCGGGCCACGTCCTGATGGACGCCTTCGGTATGGTCCAGGGCTTGTCCCAACTGGCCAACTTACCTGACCCCCCCACAGACGCAATTCAGACGCTCCTCTCCAGCCTCCAATTCGAGCAAACCGACGAATCTGGGACATCCCGCAATCGAGAAAAACTAAACGGGAAACGTAAAACTCCGGAAAAAGTAAATACTTATCAATGTGAACTTTGTCCTCGAAGTTACGTCAGCACAGGGAATTTAAAAAGACACGTTGAAAAACACCACCCGGTTAAGCGTAAAAGGCTTGTGGTGACTGAAGTTTATGAATGCGAAGAGTGTGAGTATATGGGCGCTTCTCAAGCGGCACTTGAAACACATTTGAAAAAGCATAATAACTCTGCAGAAAAAACAAAGTCTCCGAGATCTAAGTGCGCTTTTTGCGACAAAGAACGCGTCGGAATTTATGACCATTATATCTCGAAACATCGTATAGAATATCCAGAACAAATTATGTTTGACAATGGGAACGTGCTGGTCCATTCTTCAATAAACCCAGAGAAAGGGAAGGCTCCGTGGTTTTTAAAAGAGAAAGAAAAAATGAGTCTGTACACTGACGTCACCTGCCGACTATGCGAAGCGGAAACTACGTTTAATAATCGAGAGTTTTTGGAAACCCATTATGTGACGACTCATATGGTTGACCCGAATATGTTAGAGAACCTTAAACACGTATTCAGGGCAGAGAAGGGGGCTCATTTGATCGATTTGCCTGCATCGCAGCCTCCAAAACGCAGGCAGTCTGATATAAGAACTCCAATTAGAAAAAAAGTGTCCATTGAAGGGAATGAAGATGAGCGTGGCAGTAAAGTTAACTCTAAAAATGACCGAGCGAGCGAACCCGAACTGAGTGGTAGATTTCCTTGTCAAGAATGCGTTCAAGTGTATACCACGGAAGCGCTTTTAAACAAACATAAAAGCGAAATTCATGCTCCTAAAACAGGAAACAAGACAAAACATGAGAAGTATCCATGTTGTTTGTGTAGCAAATACGTTGTAGGCATTTATAAACATTACGGGAATGTACACATCATTGATAATCCTGAGCAAATTCTTTTTAACAACGGAAACGTGCTAGTGCGTACAGATATTGACACCAAATGTGGTCAGGCCCCGTGGTTTATAAGTCAAAAAGAAAAGGCGGAGAATAAATATACGCCGAACACTTGTAGATTGTGTGAAGCTGATTTTTCGGGCGCCGACGTAAGCCTGGATACACATTACTTGAAAGGACATAAAATTGATCAGGATGCGTGGAAAAGGCTGGATAATCTTCGGTGCATGTTTAGAGCTGAGAATAGGGCGCATTTGGCTGATTTGCCCACGAGCATTACGAAGGCCAAGCCCCAGCGGAGAGCTTCATCGTTCCAAAGCACATCTCACCCAGGAAACTATGAAAGCAAACGCAAATCTGGTCCTAAAGCTGAACTTGATTCGAAAGCAGGGGAGAGAGAGCAAAATGTGTCTGGACTGATCATATATCAGTGCGCGGAATGCGGAGTAGCCGCGACCACGTGCGACGCTTCCATCGAGCACGCTCAACTCCACCACTTTCCTAGCTACAGGCCCATATCGCAGACCTGCTCCGTCTGCCAATTCTCCTTCGAAGCCCAGTGCTTCGCTGATCACTCTTCGAACCATCTCAACAACAATGAGTACAAAATAGTAAAGTTCCATCCTTCTAAATTGCTGGACAATTGGTCTGACATGTTTGAAGGCCTGTCCGAAACTCACGCGGACAGAATTAAGTCTTCCAGTACATATCAGCACACTAGACAGGTTAAAATGAACTCGAATATGGCTTCAGGAATACCTCTGTACAAATGCGGCAAATGTGAACTGTACGTTCGTCCGAAAGAAGTTGAAGGCCACTGTCATAATAATATTTGTATGGACAATCAGACTCCAGGCCACTTTTGCTCGGATTGCGATATATACTTCTTCACATCCGTAGCTCTGACGGAACATGAGAAAGACCATAAAGACTATGGACCCGATTGTTTTAGAACAGTTACTTTCAACTGTATGCAGGATGAACTTATAAACAGAGCTTTGCAAAACATCCAAAAGAACTCCAATTCTAAGGAAACTTCTCGAGACATTACAGAATCACAGCAGAGGAATAGTGGGAAAGAGATAACAATTCTCGAAGATACTGTGGTCAGTGTCTTTTGTGATTATTGTAAAAAATATATCATATATTCAGAGTTTGAGGCTCATGCAGCCATTCACAAGCAGAGCGCAGATAGTTCGCAATGTGAAGAGAATCAGAGAACCGAAGAACCAAGTAGTGTAGAATCTAACGTTCCAGGTCATACGGGAGAAGTTGTCCCTCAATCTGACGTAAACGATGAAGAGAATCAGATAACTGAAGAAGTGTCACAAGAGCGAAATAATGTAGAGACTAATGTTGAGGGTTATAACTCTGATATTACCCCACAAGACGTAAATAATAGAGTGACCAACGGAGGAGGTACAGTGGAGCCCTGGAATAGCGACACTGACTCTTACAACAGCCAGTTAGCCCCTGTATCTTCCTTTGATGTCCGTGTAGAAGTCCATGTACAGAAACATGAAGATAACGATACCTATCATTTTGAACTTCAAGATATTTTAGACGAGTTTAGTGAAGGAATGGGAAGTAATTTAAAACACGATATACAACTTCTGAGACTTGAGGTATGTGGCGACAGTATGACTTATATACCAGATGAAAACATAGATGAAGATTTGCTAGACGGAAAGAGTGAATCAACGGAAAATGGAGAAACAAGTGATGATAGTCAAGGTCAGGGTATTAATGATAAAGATAGATCGATTGAAACAACTGAAAATCAAAAAGAAAATGAATTAAATTCCAATAACAATAAAACTAATGATGCAAATGAAAATGCAAACGAGTCGAATGATAATGATGATATTGTCATTGAAATAATTGATGATACTGATAGTGATGATGATGATGATGAAATAGAATTTCAAGCTGATCATCGAGAATCAGGTGCTAAACCATCGTCAAGGGCCATTTTAAGTAGAATGTTGGCCAGTCCAAAGAAGAATAAGATTTAAGAGCAATTAATAATAAAATAAAATATAGTCCGTTTTTTTGGCATTGGAAAAAGAGTACGCGATCTTGACGTCTTTTAATTGAAAAACGCTTTTTTTTAATCAGTAACTATTACCTATACATTACTTTATGCTATTACTTATGAAAGCAAAATAATGTAAATAATCGTATAAGATTCATAATTGTTACATAATATATTTGCCGTAACTTATTTTGAAAGGTATTTTCAATAAAAAATACACGTCAAGATTGTTTACCTTTATTTTAATGATAAAAAACCGAACTATAGGTTAGATACGTATAGTTACTTATTATTAATGTTTTAATTAATATGTTAATTGATGTTATAGGTACTTACTGTGATTAATTTTGGCAAATGTGGTGCTTTTTTGCAAAATTGTACAATTTAAATTAAAAATGTCGCAAAGGGACAAAAATATGTATGTAACCAGGAATTCTTTCCTCAAGTGAGTAAAGTGTAGGTATCTAGTGATTTTTGTCCCTTTATATCTATTTATGGCATTGCTCGGCAGTACATAGATTTATATTTGAAAAGTACATATATTGCCGCCTTTAAAGTATTTATGTAAAAAAAATAGAACCATAGGCTTTATTTTATAAGTATTTCATACTCGTTATACATACCTATGTAGTGTATAATTGTTTTCCATCGTATTTTCACGGAAACGTACGAACGTGTGTTGCTATTTCAGTCAGTCTCGGTACAAAAAGTACTGAGGTTGACTGAAGTAGCATGACAAATACGAACGTTTCCGAGAAAATACGATGGAAAACAATTATGCACTACATCTGTATATACAAGGCCTATACTGCGACCATCGAAAGTATGTCTCGTCTATTTGCCTCTCTATCACTCTGTTGGAGCGATTTTCGATTTTCGCCGGTATATGATCAGGGTGCTTAGCCAAAGTAGCCAAGATGCCAATCGTTTGCGTCGTGTAGCTCTCTGTCGCACTAAAGGAAGAGTGATAGAGAGAGTTTACCGTTTCGCTACGGCGCTAACGATTGGAATCTTGGCTAGGCCCTCAGGAGTCAGTAAATAAAGGCACCAAAATTATATAAAGTTATATAATGTAATCCAAACGGAGATTCCTTTTAAATTATTTATAAACGTATAAGCCATAGTCCGAATTATGTGACCCCTGATTTAGAAATAGGATTTACCATTTTTAATACACGGTGGCCAAAAAATAAGTGCATTCCCGTTGCCAGGGAGCTTTTGGGATTATACTGAGCAACATTTACTATGGGCCCAACCCCGAAATCGCGAAAAAATTTTTGGCTGTTTCATACATTTTGGCTGGTCCATTTTCTATGGAAGGGTAAATTTTTTTTTGCGATATCTAGGTTGTTCAGAGTAAAAGTTGCTCAGTAATTTTTGGCACTTTTTTTGGCCACCCTGTATATTATGTATTTTTGAAAGTTGTTATATGTGTGTGTGTTATCTATTATTGTAGATTATACAGGATGAATTAATCACCAGCTATACTCTGCTATATCTTGGCTGTTTCATACGTATGATTTCTACATATAAGACAGCCAAATTTTTTTTCCGCGATTTAGGCGTGGGTCCCATAATAAAAGTTTGTTCAGTAGGATAATGCGCCAGTAACTGGCCACCGGTCAATAACTAGCCGCCCTAAACTGAAAATGAATTCTATCCACCTATAGACAGAATTCATTTTAGTATAAAGTTTCAATAACTGGCCGGCTTTCAATAATTATTAGCCACCTTATACTAAAATGAATTCTGTTTATAGGTGAATAGAATTCATTTTTAGCCCAGTCTTACAAATGAAAATACAAAAATTTGCCATTGAATTTTGAATCTATATTCTATAAATTAAAGTTGAATTCGCGTTGTTGGAAAATTTAACGAAGCAAAGCGAAAGCGACTATGTTCCAATTGAATAGGATTTAAATTTCATCGAACTGAAGAGGTACTATAGGTAGGACCTTGGGCCTTAGGGGCTGTCCATAAATTACGTCATCGATTTTTGCCCCCCCCCCCCCTATAATCATCCAGAAATCATGCTTCGAGTGACCCCGTTTCCTCCTACGTCATGCTACCATCATCCAAATTCAGACCCCCCCCCCCCTAATTTGAAATGACGTAATTTATGAATAGGCCCTTAGGAGGCTAGGGTGGCCATTTACTGAACTGGCTATCGGATTATCCTATACACCTATAAAGTCACTACGCAGAGTATGGGTGGTGATTAAAATTTCAGCCTCTAATGATATAAAATATAATATGCATTTGCTAGACAATGCATTTATTTTGATTACCTATTTGATTAAATTAGATGTTATAAGTTTTTATCTTTATATCAATATGTATTGACTGTTGACGCTGTACAGTCGCCATCAGATATATCGGAGCGGCTAGGGATCTCACAAATATCTGAACACGCCTCTATTGTCAAGGCGTTAGAGCGCGTGTTCAGATATTGTGAACACCTTGGCCGCTCCGATATATCTGATGGCGACTGTACCTACATCCATCAGTAATAAAACACTCATTGGTCCGAACAGTTGTTTTACTAAATACTATATGATATTTTCTGTCCTCAAAGTAGACCCAAGATGCGTTGGGCCGACGACATCAAAAGGACTGCGGGGAAGAAGTGGCTCCAGGTTGCACAAGACCGTGAAAAAGGGCGTAAAATGAAGGAGGCCTACACCCGAAGGGTAGAAAAAAAACCGGGCAAGTGCGAGTCGGCCTCGCGCACGAAGGGTTCCGTACCATAAAGCAAAAAAAAAAACGGAAAAAAATGCAAAAAGAAAACGGTCACCCATCCAAGTACTGACCACGCCCGACATTGCTTAACTTTGGTCAAAAATCACGTTTGTTGTATGGGAACCCCACTTAAATCTTTATTTTTATTCTGTTTTTAGTATTTGTTGTTATAGCGGCAACAGAAATACATCATCTGTGAAAATTTCAACTGTCTAGCTATCACGGTTCGTGAGATACAGCCTGGTGACAGACGGACGGACGGACAGCGAAGTCTTAGTAATAGGGTCCCGTTTTACCCTTTGGGTACGGAACCCTAAAAAAGGCTAAAGAGAGAGAGAGAGAGAGATGATATTTTATTAATATTCGTACGACAGTGTACCTACAAATGTACCTATTTATTCATACTCTTCGTACCCTTTATCACAGAATAAATAATAGTACTAGGTACAGAAGACTCGCTCTCTAACAAAACGAGTCTGTCACGATCAGCACAGATATGGCCGCTAGGTGGCGACAGCGCCACGCGCGGCTTATGGCAAACCCCAAAATTGGGGTCGAACGGTACTTTTAGCTACCTGTAGCAAAGCGACGAAATCGCGGAGTGAGCCACGCCTGCCATTATTCATAAAAATTTACTAAATTATGTTTTAATTATAAAAAAAAAAGCAGTGGTGGCCGAGTGGATATGACGTCTGACTTTCAATCCGGAGGTCGCGGGTTCAAATCCTGGCTCGTACCAATGAGTTTTTCGGAACTTATGTACGAAATATCATTTGATATTTACCACTAGCTTTTCGGTGAAGGAAAACATCGTGAGGAAACCTGCATACATCTGCGAAGAAATTCAAAGGTGTATGTGAAGTCCCCAATCCGCATTGGGCTAGCGTGGGGACTATAGCCCAAGCCCTCTCGCGCATGAGAGGAGGCCTGTGCTCAGCAGTGGGACATATATAGGCTGAAATGATGAATGATGATGATGATGTTTTATCCCTTTCTTACAACGATGGAAAATAATTATGCACTTCCCTTATTCATAAACGCGCTACAAACCTCAATTAGCTAATAATCGTTTGTCCTTATCTGCCATTTTGACTTATGTATTTGTAAGAAAGGGATAAAACATTTTACTAAATAAGGACCGAAAAGTTTTTAATTAATGAATTATTTAATAGTATAAATAAAACATCGTGATTTATTATAAATTGTTATATTTTGACTACTTAGGCCCACTTGCACCACCCCACTAACCCGGGGTTAAGCGGTTAAATCGTAAAACTAGCATCAAATTGTACTGGTAACCATGGCAACTCCAGGTTTAACCGGTTAACCCCGGGTTAGTGGAATGGTGCAAGTGGGCCTAGGGGAAGGTAGAATATTAAAAGATGATCCTTTCAATCTTTAAATACATAAAAAATATATTATAAACGTATATAAATATGAATGTAGGTAGGTACGGTCAGCCACGAAAGTGGTCTACCACTTTTCGACTCTATCAATCGGATAATAGAGTCGAAAAATGGTAGACCACTTTCTTGGCTGACTGTACATAATATAATATCTTATAATAATGGTACTCTTATAATGAACAACGTTGGAAATCAGCAACACTTAATATATCGTCCTTGTCACAACAAAACCTCAGTATTGTCAGAAATTACTACCACTATAAAAAAAACTGTAAAACGTAATTCAAGACCAAAAAAAGTAAGACTATGTTGCCACTTTTTACTAGCGCGTCTTGTACTCGTATTTATGTCAAAATAAGTAAATAAAAGTACCTTTTTAAATCGTAGGAGTAAAATTACGAATAAATAATTTATCTTAGCGTGATTATTTATCAAAAGGAATTTACTATTTTACAAACAAATTATTGCAGTGGCAACATTGTCTTACTTTTTTTGGTCTTGAATTACGTTTTGCAGAGTAATTCAGAGCCATAGTGAACAGTGAACCATATTCGACTGTACGCCAAAGGTATGGGGCAATCTTTTCGAGCGATGTCGCCATAACCTTCAGCCTACTTTCGGTAGATGGCGTTAATATTAATATTTAACAAGTAACACTAACACATATCAGTGCAGTGGCGGATTTGCCTTAAGGCCAAGTAGGCCCGGGCCTAGGGCGGCAAGATGTTAGGGGCGGCAAATTATGACAAAAAATTCAATGATGTTAACAAGAAATAAGTCAATATTATGAGTGCTGTGAAAGGGGCGGCTACAGGGCCTGGGGCCTAGGGTGGCAAATACTGCAAATCCGCCACTGTATCAGTGAAAGAATAATGATCAAAGTCAAATGACGTTCTAACAGTTTTAATCTTCTGTCGAAAGCTGGCAGTAAAAGTACTGTAGCTAAGCTACATAATTTACCATGACAGTAACTCTATATTTCAAATTATCTATGATAAAACTTAGTTTGTAGTTTATATAGCCATTTAATAAACAGGGAAGTCGTGATCGACGTATTTAGCCCACGCGTGCAGACCGCCGATGACGTCGCGGATGCGTCCAGCGTCGTCCGGCAGAGCGTCCAGCACCAGCTTGGCTGCTATCTGAGAGTCGTTGCCGCGACGGCAGATGAATGTCACTGGAAATAATTAAATAAATATTAGGGCACATCTTACACAGATCAACCTAGCTCCAAACTAAGCAAAGCTTGTACTATGGCTGCTAGGCGACGATATACATATGTGACGTTCCACGGCAAAAGGTACCTTATGGCGGCTGGCGCTTACGTCGCATAGCGCCGCAATAATATTGGAGCGGCGTTAATAATAGCGTAAGCGTCAACCGCCATAAGGTACCTTTACGCGTGGGACGTCACATATTTATAAACTTAGGAAACAGCCATGACTCAGGAAGAAACAGAACAAATATTTGTGTTCATCACACAAATAAATGCCCATACCGGGATTCGAACCCAGGACCATCGGCTTCACAGGCAGGGTCACCCACTAGGCTAGACCGGTCGTCACAATTGTATTTGTCTTTTAAATTACAGAACAATACGGGTAATTTCTTTTTTTTTAAAACGCCGTATGAGTTTGACCCATGATCTTTAATCTTTAAGGTTCACTTAATTGCACCATCCCACTAACCCGGGGTTAAGCGGTTTAACCGTCAATCCAGTGTCACATTGTACTGGTAACCATGGTAACTCCAGGTTTAACCGGTTAACCCCGGGTTAGTGGGAAGGTGCAAGTGAGCCTAACAGATATGTATTAAATTTGTTATATACGAGTATCAAACGGTGTCATCAACGCTATCTAGCCGAATGACTTTTGTCGAATGACTTTTTCTTGATTTCCGAGGCACGTTTTTTCCTTAGATTTTATTTACGGAGTTACATATATCTTTGATAATAGTAAAGATAGGCTTACCTTGACCATCTCTCTGCCGTATTTCCTCCAGTAACTTACCCAATACATTCCCTCTAAGAGAATCTATAGGATAATTAACAGCGCCATCTATATGGCACATCGTGAACTCGGAAGCGCTTCGCACGTCGACCAGGAGCGAGCGAGATAGGAGACAGGGCAGCTCGCTCGCGGAGATACGGTGCGAGGGAGGCAAGATCTTCAGGTCAAGGTCCTGGGAAGAAAAGAGAAAGGGTAATTGCTAACCACAGACAAAACATCCTCCAGACTGAGCATAGTCGCGCTACCCCCTCTGCGCATACGGTAATTTTACTCCATGTTCCAGTCGAAAGTGTCTTTGTGTGACGTTCGTGTCTTTGAACGGACCAATCACGGCACGGGACTTCGCTCACCTCGTCCCGCGCACCCCCGCATTTTTGGCATCATCGGTTGCATGAAATAATTGCTCTAAACTCGGTCTAGAGGATTCCTAGTCTATGTTGCTAACCAAACCAAATTTGGCATTGATTTAAATTATTTCGTACACATATAATACAATCAAATTACCTACTCTATATAGTTTTATACGGGTTTTAAAATAGAAATTGTGTCTAAAAATAACTGCTGTCTACTTTTCTTTTTTAATCTTCTGGCGCTTTATTCCGCGCATGGTGTAAAATAATTTATTTTAAATACAGTCAAATACCCTATTAGCTTAATGTTGATGATAGTTTAAATTCGAATATCCTGATTTTTTTAAATAATATTTCATTTTAAATTAGGGTTACATGCCTCATCTACCTTATAGTTCGTTTTTTAGCATTAGAAAAATGGTGTACCTAGTGTAAAGTAGTAAACAACCGTGACCTGTCTTTTTATTGAAAAAACACTTTTGAAAAAGTCAAGGCAAATACGTAACGTTCACTAGCTTTTCGCGGGCAAATTTTAGTACTTTTTATTTATTATTTTAAACAATTAAATGATAATTTAATAACGGAAATGCATTTGTAACATGATATAATAGTAACAATCATCCGAATAAAAAATATTTGATTGAAATTTAAACTTCATGCATGAAGCCAATTATGAATCATGTAAGATTATTTACTTTTATAAGTAATAGTTCTGGATTTTAAAAAAGCAATTTTCAATTAAAAGACACGTCAAATTCTAATGCTAAAAAAAGGAACGATAGTCGGTATAAATAAAAATAACATCTAAAGTTGGTCAAGCAAATCTTGTCAGTAGAAAAAGGCGGCAAATTTGAAAAATGTAGGCGCGACGGGATATCGTCTCATAGATAACTTGAATTTCGCGCCTTTTTCTACTGACAAGATTCGCTTGACTATCTATTATGGTCGTTAGCCATGAGCCGCGCGTGGCGCTGTTGCCACCTAGCGGCCATATCTGTCCTGATCGTAACAGACGCGTTTTGTTAGTCTTTTGTAGGTACCTAGTACTATTATTTATTCTGTGGTATATGTAGGTACTTAATGCCATCACTGCACCTTATATAAAACAAAATCCCCCGCCGCGTCTGTCTATTTGTGTGCTTGTATGTTTGTCCGCGATAAACTCAAAAACTACTGAACGGATTTTCATGCGGTTTTCACCTATCAATAGAGTGATTCTTGAGGATGTTTAGGTGTATAATTTGTTAACCCGTGCGAAGCCGGGGTGTGTCGCTAGTATTCTCTAAGAGCGAGCAGAAGGCCGATTTTTGAATACCGAGCGCTCTATGTCACTCGATAATCTGTGGAAAACGGCGAAATGCTATTTTTGAAATATGAGCACCAGAAATTGGGAATCTATAGTGGTATTGACATCTAAAGTTGGTCAAGCAGATCTTGTCAGTAGACAAAGGCGGCAAATTTAAAAAATTTAGGCGCGAAGGGGTATCGTTTCATACAAAATTTTAATTTCGCGCCTTTTTCTACTGACTAGATTTGCTTGACCATCTATAGTTTCTTAGTATATGCCATCTATTTCAGTTCATAGGTATATTAGGCTAGATCACCGAGGTCCGACCCCTGCGAAAAGGTTCCCATAAGGCTGGCTGCGTTTCCCTTTGAATCGCTATGCAGGCCATTGGGCAAGGCAATTCTCAATAATTTAAAAGAAAACTACATATAATTACAGTCATTTACATTTTATATACAATTAAATACAATACAAATAGGTACATATTTAAATTAATCAACAAAAGTCAAAAATATTTTGAGTTGGTGTTGTCGCGTGACCCAGGAGACAAAGGTGTTGTCGCGTGACCCGGGAGACAACAGTGATACGGTATTTAAATAAATATAAATAAAGAAGGCATTATGTAGCAATCATATAAATTATAAACGTCTATTTTGTTCACCATTGTGTAGTATAATTAATATTAATAACACTCTGTCCCAAATCCAAATTCAAATTGTCCAATTGGTAACTACTGTTCATAACATTATGCTGGCTCACTATATCACACACATCACTCTCATTTTTGGGCTTAAAAATCTTTAAATTCTTTGCCAAAAATACTTTAGAGAACGTCTTTCTAGACGCCGGCACCAAGCCTTTTAATTTCATATCTTTTACATAATGATTATATAATTGGTACTGATTTTTAACGCTACTTAAATCTAAGTAGAATAAATCACTGTACATAGGTGTAGATTTGCAATATGGACATTTAATTTCGACTTTAGGTAAACTATCTATATATGTTTCTACGTTTAAAGCTTTTAGAGGCTTTTTGGGTTCTTTAGGTCTATCTTCTTTGACGAGCCAGCATCTGATCATAGCCTCTTTGACTCCTAGAGTGTTGAGGAAGGTTGTTCGGCAGACGGGCAGTTTTTGGTCGTTGTATACAAGGTGGTACAATTTGGAGTCGCCTTTTCTCGATATTTCGCCTTTGTGTTTCAGTCTTCTTCGTTTCGCGGGTATATTGTCCACTAGAGATCTGGAATAGGTTTTATTCTATTATGAAAAATACAAAAACGTAGTCAAATTTTTTAATATATTTTGAATGAATTAATCAAATAGACAGGCCCCATATAATAGGTAGGCAACGCACAGACGCCTTCAATGGCACTAAAGAAAGTACGGACGAAGAATTCGTACGTTGACCCGCCTGTTCCTATCTCTGTCGCACGCGCATAATTATATTGCTATCCCCCTCGCACAGTGTCCTTGGCCGCCGGCATTATGGGCGGACGGCAATATAATAATTACGCGCGTGCGATAGAGATAGGAAAACGCGGGTTAATGTACTAATGTAATGTGTTTAGCGTCCTTACCTTAATGCAGAGTCGCTAGTGGCCTCGAAGGCGTCATATGTGCGTTGCCTACCAATAGTTTATGTATGCTACTTTTTAAATAATGTAATTACTTACATTTTAAATAATTATAATACCTATACATGTACTAAGGTATTCCATCCGTCCAATATCTTGGTCCAATGTGTATTTGCGTCTCACATTTTGCTTAATGAGGGACCGAGACGCAGTGCACATTGGACAATGAAATTGGTCAGGTGGAATGAGTGGTATTCCGTACTAACCGTACAAAATTCTTCTTCCCCGCCCAATCCAACTCGTTCCAAAAATAATCAAATATCTTCATCCTAACATCCTCGCTAAAGCTCGGGCACTTTCTCGCCATCCCTTTCTTACAGAACGGCGATGAGCAGGCCGGACCCATCTTTCTCTCCTGCTTCAACACGTCCTGGACCCATTTCGCTCTGTCCCTGTCTCTCCGGAAGCCGTAGTAGCTTTGGCCGGACATGCGTTTTTCTTTCTCTTCTTTTCTACGTTGCGATTTGATTTTGGCGTCGGCTTTTTTCTAAAAAAAAAGAACACATTGAATCAATTACGTCATATTAGTAGAAAAATATATATTTTAACTTTTTGAACTTGCAATTATGATGTCTCCTGGGTCACATATGTAAATCATTGAAAAATAAAAAACCATATAAAATTTATTATAATTATGATTGTCGTAACATAATATATTACTTATATTAGTAAACAACCAAAACGTAGAATATACTCTTGTTCATAAAAAAATGTATCTGAATTGCTAAACTGTGTTCAATGTATCAATACTCGGAGTAATTAACAACGGAGACGCCATGTCTAAAATTTTCGGTACAAAATAGTCTGCCGTTTTTTGCGGGGGAGGGGCACATCAAATGTATAGGTACGTCATGTCAGATAAACGTCAGTCCATACATATGGTTGACCATTGGCCGCCTATTTTCGACAGAGGGGAATGCCTGTTAATGGCGGCTCCATTGTTAATTACTCCGAGTATCAATATGGTCTCTTGGGTCACGGAATAAAAAAATAACAACATAAACCAGTCAAGGAAAGGAACAAAGTCTTTGATAATACACGAATATATAGAAACAGTAAATTCAATACCGCGAATGTGATGTGACGAAAAACTATAAAATGATTTCATTTTTAATATAAAAACTCAGCTTACCTTTGACATTCGCGATTTTGAACATCTGCTTTGCACACTCACACACACATTCAATTAATTATACATACATATGTATTTATATGGTAACACTTTGTAGCTTGTAATATGGTGTGAAATATAACTGATATAAGAAACCTAATAACCGGCCATTTGTGTTATTGTGCACAACATGAGAACGAGCTTTAGTTGCGAGTACCTATATTTAGTTCGTTTTTTTAGCATTAGAAAAAAGATAAACAATCATGATATGATATGTCTTTTAATTGAAAAACACGTTTTATGAATTAGTCACGGCAAATATGTAACTATTATGAATCTAATATGATCATTTAATATTCTTCTGCTTTCATAAGTAATAGGTACTGATTTTTAAAAAGCAATTTTTTAGTTCGTTTTTTTAGCATTAGAAAGAACTTGCAAGAACGTAAGCGATCTTGACATGTCTTTTAATTGAAAAACGCTTATTAAAATACAAAAACTATTACTTATGAAAGCAGAAGAATATAAATGATCGTATTAGATTCATAATTGTTACATATTTGCCGTAACTTATTTTTAAAACGTGTTTTTCAATTAAAAGACACATCAAGATTGTTTACCTTCTTTCTAATGTTAAAAAAAACGAACTATAACCCGTAATATTCTATAATAAAATCACGAACGTATAGAATTATCTTTATTTTGAATATGCGAATTTCGAAAAGGTGAGCAAGCTAATCATCAGACCGAGTGGCCTAGGCACCTATCCCTGTCTATTAATGGGGTTGGCAACTATCAAAGGTTTGCATAGATGGCGCCATCATAGCTTGCCCCTTTTTCTATGAGATCTGGCTTATAGGGCTGGTATCCAGGGTATTAAAAAAACAAAAATTTGACATAATTCTAGGGATTGACGGGGCAAGCTATGATGGCGCCATCTGCTAAAAACTTCCACCGGCCAACCCCATTGGTGTAAGCAATTAAGCATATTATGCTCAAAATAATTGCCATTCAATTTTATCCAGGCGTTATACTTCAACTGCTGGAACTAATTCCACGCAGACGAAGTCGCGGGCAAAGCTAGTGTGATATAAAGTACCTTATCTGAGGCCTTCGCCTTGCAGTAGGCCTCGTAGTCGATCAACCGAGTGATGGTCGGGGAGGCCGAACAGGCGGCGCACTCTGCGTTGCGCGGACGGAGTTTCACTGTACAAATCAAAATGGAATATGAAAAAGACTGCTGAAGAAATTATTAAAACTTGTCAGTGCGCAGGACATTCATGTGGAGTGGACCGGCTCGATCAATGGACGGAGGCGACATACAAAGATGATTGTACCGAAATTGGAAATACAATATTTTGCCTTCAAAGCACAGCACATAAAGACGGGAACGAGAGAATGGTGGATGCGCCTTGTCAAGCCTATACAAACAACATACGTAAACGACCATGGCAATATGGAATTGAAATACAATCCCAAGACGGGAAAATTCTATGCGGAAGGGAAGACGGTACAGAATATTCCATGGAGTCAGGAAAAAATGGCAACATTTATTGTGGAAATGCAAATATTATATTACTTTTATGCCAAGACGGTGCTTTCTCAGAATCAAGTGCTATGGAAGTACTTGCAAGAACACCTGAAGGGATCGAATTCATGTGTTCCAGGCAGTACGGGGACCGGATCAAAACATACATCCACATTGCAAGAATTTTGGTATTTCAAGAACCGATAAAGCAGAGATTTTATCGTGCAAAAGAAAAATGGGAAAATAAACATTCCACACTGAATAATGAAGAATACTTTGACCAATGTGATGAATGGTTAAAAAAAAAATAACAAACAACAAAATTGAAATATCGCTATTTGCAAACGCGACATATATGCATTTTACATCAAAAACGGGAAAACGAAACAATTTATTTTTCTTGCCCCCCCTCCACCGGCAAGACAATGATCATGAACAGTCTGGTAGAATGTCATTTTAATTATTGCAGACTCACAGGACTGACACCGGGCTCGTCATTCAATTTTTCCGGTTTGTTGCACACAAACGCATATTTAATGGATGAATGTAAATTAACCGAGAACCAATTTGAACAATGGAAGTTGCTCGCGGGCCGTGTACCCATGTCAACTGATGCCAAGTACAAGGATCGATGTGATGTGTACAATTGTACCCTGTACACATGCAGTAATTACCCGATCGAAATGTACTGTAAGGGTCTCCCCAAATATATCGACGCGCATTCGGCAAAAGCCGATAGGAAAAAGCTTTATGTCCGCGCAATAAGAGCGAAAAACCGGTCGACGCGTCCGGCGTCGTCGGCCGTCGCGAGCCGAGCCAAACGACGACTTTTTCGCTCTTATTGCGCGGACATAAAGCTTTTTCCTATCGTATTTTGCCGATTCCGCGTCGACATATCTAGGGGAACCCTAAGGTGCCGCAGGCAAAACAGGCAACCGACGAGAGGACACTCAAGTTTGAATTCAACTGGAAGTTACAGGGATTCATCAATATACCGCCGCACACTTGGGAAAAATTGTGGAAACAACATAACTTTGAACTTTAGTAATATAAGAGCTTGTATAATCCATGTATAATCAACACAATGTATAATCAATTAATAAAGCGCACGTGTAATCATCTTTAATTTTTTTATTGAAGTGTAGTGTGAAAATGTAGGATAATGAATGAATAATAGGGGTAATGCACTTTACGAGTCTAGATGAGATAACGCGCCAATCAAACGGATGCACTTAATTAGTATGCAAACACCAACACGGAAATGCAGTTTCTAGATAAGAGCGCAATACGACACTTTAATTGCATCCGGCGAAACAGGTTTTAAACATTGAAACCTAATCAATATGCACATAATTAGTATCGATAAGAGTGCAACACGACATCCGGCGAAACAGGTTTAATGTTTGATATAAAAACAAGTTGAAACCTAATCAATATGCACATAATTAGTACGCACACGAACGGAAATGCATTCTCGAGATAAACACTTAAATTGCATCCGGCGAAACAGGTTTGATGTTTGATATAAAAACAAGTTGAAACCTAATCAATATGCACATAATTAGTACGCACACGAACGGAAATGCATTCTCGAGATAAACACTTAAATTGCATCCGGCGAAACAGGTTTGATGTTTGATATAAAAACAAGTTGAAACCTAATCAATATGCACATAATTAGTACGCACACGAACGGAAATGCATTCTCGAGATAAACACTTAAATTGCATCCGGCGAAACAGGTTTGATGTTTGATATAAAAACAAGTTGAAACCTAATCAATATGCACATAATTAGTACGCACACGAACGGAAATGCATTCTCGAGATAAACACTTAAATTGCATCCGGCGAAACAGGTTTGATGTTTGATATAAAAACAAGTTGAAAACTAATCAATATGCACATAATTAGTACGCACACGAACGGAAATGCATTCTCGAGATAAACACTTAAATTGCATCCGGCGAAACAGGTTTGATGTTTGATATAAAAACAAGTTGAAACCTAATCAATATGCACATAATTAGTACGCACACGAACGGAAATGCATTCTCGAGATAAACACTTAAATTGCATCCGGCGAAACAGGTTTGATGTTTGATATAAAAACAAGTTGAAACCTAATCAATATGCACATAATTAGTACGCACACGAACGGAAATGCATTCTCGAGATAAACACTTAAATTGCATCCGGCGAAACAGGTTTGATGTTTGATATAAAAACAAGTTGAAAACTAATCAATATGCACATAATTATTACGCACACGAACGGAAATGCATTCTCGAGATAAACACTTAAATTGCATCCGGCGAAACAGGTTTGATGTTTGATATAAAAACAAGTTGAAACCTAATCAATATGCACATAATTAGTACGCACACGAACGGAAATGCATTCTCGAGATAAACACTTAAATTGCATCCGGCGAAACAGGTTTGATGTTTGATATAAAAACAAGTTGAAACCTAATCAATATGCACATAATTAGTACGCACACGAACGGAAATGCATTCTCGAGATAAACACTTAAATTGCATCCGGCGAAACAGGTTTGATGTTTGATATAAAAACAAGTTGAAAACTAATCAATATGCACATAATTAGTACGCACACGAACGGAAATGCATTCTCGAGATAAACACTTAAATTGCATCCGGCGAAACAGGTTTGATGTTTGATATAAAAACAAGTTGAAACCTAATCAATATGCACATAATTAGTACGCACACGAACGGAAATGCATTCTCGAGATAAACACTTAAATTGCATCCGGCGAAACAGGTTTGATGTTTGATATAAAAACAAGTTGAAACCTAATCAATATGCACATAATTAGTATCGACCGAACCGGTATAGAATGCATTTTCGAGATAAGAGCGCGCGCACAGCAACACGACACTTGGAATATTTTTATACATTGCCATTACGATGTATGAGTTAATGTTAATGAACTTTGAAATTAACAGATTAGAGTTAGGTTAGGTTCTACTACGTTACACGTGCATGGCATACGGGGCATTTCATATGAAGCGGACAGGAAAAAAAAGTGAGGTTCCCGAATTTGTTTATATTTGGTTTAGTTCTTCTTCTAGTAGGTATAAAACCGGACGCCAAATATTTTTTATATATGACGTTTATTTTAAAAATTATGAGCTTTTCAAAAATTACCGTAATTGAAATTCCGATTTTTTGAAACTCGAATATCGAATAATTAAAATATATAACTTATTATTAAACCAAGCGTTTTGTATAGAATTTTTAATGATCTTTTCAGCGAAGAAATCAATTTTGAAAAATAAAAATAAAATAATGGTTAAAACCGGAAGTAAACTTTTCGAAACCATTTTTCGAAAACTTTGACCAGTTTTTTTTTATTTTTTTTTATCTCAAAATATAGCCCTAAGTATGTACAAAATACACTAGAAGTTGCAGAATGGGATCTCCATTGGTTAAGACAATAGGTCAATAAATGTACATACATGTCGCCCTGAGTGCGACGTACCGTACTGGTATACATACATATAGCAGCTGTTTAGCTTATAAGAACATGTATTCAGTAAGACTGCTGGTAAATTCTAATCATAACATAATGAAATAAGAAAGTCAACAATTCTAACCAGTTTATTTCATAATTTTTATTATTTTACAATAAGAATCTATGCTAGAGCTCGTTCTTTTTACAAGAAGACCGTCAGTTTTCGGAATAAACGCATGAAACTTTTTTGTTCCTGGAATCGTGACTGCGGAATCAAACCTGGCCTGCAAAAATATCCTCTGACGTTGAATATCGTCTTTAGAGCAATAGTAGATTGCCGTTTGCTTCAAAGATGATTTTGCCCAGTCATACAATCGCATTGGTGAAATTATTGATCTACTTGGAGGTAACTGCAAACTTGCACGCGTCGCCAAACGTTTCAGGTTCCCTCCGAGACCGTCGAGGCCCTTTACCGTGAGATGTTGCGTGAAAATGTGCCTCTGCATTCGTATTAAAATCATCCTTGTAATAAATAAGATTAACAAAGTTAAACCTATTTTTAAAATGTTGTGAGGCACCATCGGTTATGTATGTATATGATTTTAGATGCAATTATTTATTTTTCTGAAAGGTGCTTGTGTAGTAATATCTGGTAAGCATAATAGATAGCTGTGTCATGTTTTGACACAGCTACCTATTATGCTTGTCTGGTAGACGACCGGTCTGGCCTAGTGGGTAGTGACCCTGCCTAATGAAGCCGATGGTCCCGGGTTCGAATCCTGGTATAAGGGCATTTATTTGTATTATGATACAGATATTTGTTCCTGAGTCATGGTTGTTTTCTATGTATTTAAGTATTTATATATTATATATATCGTTGTCTGAGTACCCACAACACAAGCCTTCTTGAGCTTACCGTGGAGCTTAGTCAATTTGTGTAAAAATGTCCTATAATATGTATTTATTTAAGAAAAAAAAAAGACTATCGATGAAGGGGAAATCATCGTACAGTGTGTGTGATTTTGCAGAAAATTACAGTTTCGTAGTCCAAGATTCTGCCCAATCGTTTCATTGGAATAACGACCAAGCTACACTCATAACTTCGGTTTATTACTATAGAGATGGCACTGAAATAAAACACGGCAGCATTGTCATGATTTCCGATGACTTAAAACATGACACAGCTACCTATTATGCTTACCAGATATTACTACACAAGCACCTTTCAGAAAAATAAATAGTTGCATCTAAAATCATATACATACATAACCGATGGTGCCTCACAACATTTTAAAAATAGGTTTAACTTTGTTAATCTTATTTATTACAAGGATGATTTTAATACGAATGCAGAGGCACATTTTCACGCAACATCTCACGGTAAAGGGCCTCGACGGTCTCGGAGGGAACCTGAAACGTTTGGCGACGCGTGCAAGTTTGCAGTTACCTCCAAGTAGATCAATAATTTCACCAATGCGATTGTATGACTGGGCAAAATCATCTTTGAAGCAAACGGCAATCTACTATTGCTCTTTAAAGACGATATTCAACGTCAGAGGATATTTTTGCAGGCCAGGTTTGATTCCGCAGTCACGATTCCAGGAACAAAAAAGTTTCATGCGTTTATTCCGAAAACTGACGGTCTTCTTGTAAAAAGAACGAGCTCTAGCATAGATTCTTATTGTAAAATAATAAAAATTATGAAATAAACTGGTTAGAATTGTTGACTTTCTTATTTCATTATGTTATGATTAGAATTTACCAGCAGTCTTACTGAATACATGTTCTTATAAGCTAAACAGCTGCTATATGTATGTATACCAGTACGGTACGTCGCACTCAGGGCGACATGTATGTACATTTATTGACCTATTGTCTTAACCAATGGAGATCCCATTCTGCAACTTCTAGTGTATTTTGTACATACTTAGGGCTATATTTTGAGATAAAAAAAAATAAAAAAAAACTGGTCAAAGTTTTCGAAAAATGGTTTCGAAAAGTTTACTTCCGGTTTTAACCATTATTTTCTTTTTATTTTTCAAAATTGATTTCTTCGCTGAAAAGATCATTAAAAATTCTATACAAAACGCTTGGTTTAATAATAAGTTATATATTTTAATTATTCGATATTCGAGTTTCAAAAAATCGGAATTTCAATTACGGTAATTTTTGAAAAGCTCATAATTTTTAAAATAAACGTCATATATAAAAAATATTTGGCGTCCGGTTTTATACCTACTAGAAGAAGAACTAAACCAAATATAAACAAATTCGGGAACCTCACTTTTTTTTTCCTGTCCGCTTCATATGAAATGCCCCATACAGTAAACGGGGTAAGGGGTAAGGTGGGGTGTAGGAGGGGGTAGGCACGCTCAGGTTTGCGACGCTGGGCTACAGGTCTGCTCACTCAAGTCCTTCATACACGTCCCCGTCAGCCCTGGATCTGCCGCCGCGGACCAGGGTTGAACCCACCCGGGGTTCACTGCTGGGTGGGTCGTACACCCTGGAAATGCTAGTGGTCTTAACGAGCGTCGCACTATTTACCAACAACCTCGGGCCACTAGCAGCTAAGTATGAGGGCCATACCTGGTGTGACAGTCCCACCCGCCAGGTAATCCTTCTCCCCTACCTTATCTCCCGTCTTAACATCCTGTGATCCAAATAGTCATTTCCCGTCTTTACTCCTATCTTTATCCCTCCTCTCTCTAATCCCTCCCCTTCCCAATTTCCCCTTTTGCTCCCCTTTCCTACTCCATTTCCTCTCCGCCAATCCAAGGTGTCATACGTACCGTGCCGATGGATGCGTGGCTGGTGGCGAGACCAGTCTCTAACGGCGTCTCTACGAAACCGGGACGAATCGTAGTAGTATATAGTCCTTCAGTCGGCAAGCGGGGCTCTGCCGTTCTGCGACCAATATTTCCCTTGCTACTCGTGGGACGTTTATGGAAAGTAGTAACAATCTAGAAAGTTTTGACGCCATGTCCTCAGCTCTGGACTTGATCCAGGCTGAAGGTAGTATCGGAGCGAAGGAGGCTGTAGAAGCCCCTGGCACGCCCGAGGTTTGCTCCGAGGGAGGGGAGAGGGAAGCTGAGGTCGACAGAGACGACATCGTCTCTGGTGCGCCCGGCGACACCTCCTCGACCAAGGAGCCGCGTTTCAAACGCATGTCGGGTGCCGCTCGCAAGAGGTTCCGCAGGCTAATGGGCGACGGGGTAGCCAAAGAGCAAGCCCTGTCATTGGCCCGTAAGCCTTGGGTGGACATCGCTGTGGAGAAGCCGGCCAAAGAGAAAGGCCCTGTAAAAAGGGTCCGCTCCGAGGACGAATCTCCACAGGGATCAGTGAAAAAGGCCCCGAAACTCCGCGCTGAAACCTCAGGGGAGCCTCGGCAACCGAGCTTCAGGGAGGTAGCGGGGTCCTCACGAGTAGGGATCCGTAATTCGGACCCTATGAGTGAGGACCAGATGAAGTTGGTCCACCGTCACCTAAATCTCGCCATGGTTAGCCAATGGGCGAATGCGAAGGGCGGTGCACCACAGTTTCTGGGCTTCATTCACAAGACAGGCTGGATACTGGTGACCTGTGTCAACCAGGTTAGCAGGGACTGGCTTGTGAGTGAGGTCCCGAACCTAAAGCCGTGGCCGGAGGCGAAACTCTCCGTCATCCCGGAGGGTGAATTGCCCAAACCAGCCACGGCCATCACCTTCATTCCAGAGTCCGAGGCGGCCTCAGTGGAGGAAGCCTTGGCGCTGATCAGGGTCCAGAACTTTGGCCTGAATACAGAACTCTGGAAAGTTCTCGGGGAGAAGGCTGAGCAAGGTGGCAAGGTGGTCACCTTCGCTCTGGATGAGCCTTCCGCCGAAACTCTTAAGGCCAATCGTGGGGAGGTAGCGATTGGCTTTAAGAAGGTGCTGTTCCGACTAAAAGGGGGGCCAAACGCTCCCCCAGCACAGCAGATGGAACAGCAACCCCAGCCCCTCGCGGAATCTGCTCCCGGGCCAAGTACCATGGTACCTAGCGGCCGAACTCCCATACCCCAGGGCTCTCGTGGCCGTGGGGGCGGGCAACCGGCAGCTAGAGGCACAAGGGGCATGACGAGGGGCATGGTACCCGGTAGGGCCAGACCCATAACCTCGGTGACAGGAGGGCCTCAAAGGACTCCTGTTGCGAGAGGCAGGGGAGGGCCACAACGGGTCACCAAGAGGGCCAAATAAAATTCCCTGGCCCTACGGCACCCGCGAGGGTCCTGCAAGCAAACATCCACCATGCGGCAGCAGCCACGGCTATTGTTGAAAGCCGGCTTGCAGGACACGTCGACCTCGCACTACTTCAAGAACCTTGGGTGCGGAACTCAACCATACTAGGACTGAACTCGACGACCTGGTAGCAGCGTATGTAAATTTCAAGGGATGGAGCGGGCAGAGAGTTATACTCTGTTCGGCATACCTCCCTGGAGATAGGAACGACCCCTCTGCGGAACTCACAGCCGTGGCCGACTATGCCCGCAAACACAACGCAGAAATACTGGTGGGATGTGATGCCAACGCCCACCACACCAACTGGGGGAGCACCGACATCAATGATAGGGGTGAGTTACTACATGACTTTCTTCTATGCAATAACTTCCAAATTCTAAACATAGGATGTTCACCCACCTTTGTCACTAGGGTTAGGAAGGAGGTTTTGGACTTGACTTTTGCATCTTCAAATCTAGCCAGGCATATTCAGAACTGGAGGGTAAGTGATGTAGAATCGTTGTCAGATCATAAACACATCTGTTTTAATATATCTTTTTCTCTCAGCGTTCAAACGGTCACCTTCAGGGATCCCCGGAGGACTGACTGGGAAGGCTACAGGAGCTGCCTAGAACGTAATCTGGAATCCGTAGGGAAGGTAATAAAAACGCGGGAGAGTTTAGAACTTGCGGTAGAGGTGGTCTCAAATGGCATTGTAAGTGCCTTTGAAGAAAACTGTGCTCCCAAGGTCAAAACTACCAAACGTGTGGTCCCATGGTGGAACTCCAACCTTAGGAGGCTCAGGGACAAAACACGCAAGTTATTCAATAGGGCTAAGAGGACAGGGGAGTGGGAGGTCTATCGGAAAGCCCTAAATGAATACAGTAAAGAGATTAGGAAAGCTAAGAGAGCGTCATGGAGGAGGTTCTGCGAGGAAATTGAAAATACGCCTCAAGGAGCGAGACTTCACAGGATACTCTCCAAAGCTAGAAGCAATCAGGTAGGCCTTCTCAGGAGGCATGATGGCTCCTTCACTGCTAGTGAGACGGAGACTTTGGAGCTCTTAGCTGAAACTCACTTCCCAGGGGCAGGACAGGCGCACGAGTCCCAGGTGTTCAGAGGCTTGCATAGGCCTCGCCCGGAGGACTGGAGGCAGGCTGCCCTCGTCATAAGGCCCGGGATAGTGAAGTGGGCTATAAACTCTTTCAAACCTTACAAGACGTGCGGCCTGGACGGAGTAAGCCCTGTGCTAATGCAGCGAGGAGCTGAAGTCCTAATCCCGCATTTGGTTAGAATCTTCAGAGCTAGTTATGCCTGGGGACACTTGCCAGAACAGTGGAACAAGGTCAAGGTATTATTTATACCAAAGGCTGGGAGGAAGGATTACGCTTTAGCCAAGTCCTTCAGACCGATCAGCCTCTCCTCGTTCCTCCTTAAAACCTTGGAAAAGGTAATCGATAAGTATATCAGGGAGAGCTGTCTTCTGAGAAAACCCATACACGACAGCCAACATGCTTACCGCAGGGGCAGATCTACAGAGACTGCCTTGCTGGAGCTAGTTGACAGAGTGGAAAGGGCCTTGGAAGACAAGGACATAGCCATGTCGGCCTTCTTAGATATTGAGGGCGCCTTTGATAATACACCCATTCGGATACTGGTGGAAGGGCTTAGGGCCAAGGAGGTGGATTCCACCACTGTCCGCTGGGTGCAAAGCATGCTCTCAAGCAGAGTGGTTAGGCTAGACTTGCTTAACACTACACTCGAAGTGGCCACTGCGAGAGGCTGCCCGCAGGGAGGTGTCCTATCTCCCTTGCTCTGGACTCTCGCGGTGGATGGACTTCTGCACAAGATGGCGGAACTCCGAATCGACACTCAGGGGTACGCAGACGACCTTGTTGTGACGGTGAGGGGCAACTGCCAAAGTACTTTATCAGACCTTATGCAGAGGGCTCTCAACACCATAAATACATGGTGCGGAGAGAATGAATTGTCTATCAATGCAGATAAGACAATTATAGTACCATTCACGAACAAGAGGAAACTGGACAAACTTAAACCGCTTGTCATGAATGGTAAAACTATTCCGTTCTCAACAGAGGTCAAATATCTGGGGGTAACACTGGACCAGAAACTGACCTGGAACAAACATGTGGACGGAACCATACAAAAGGCCAGATCAGCCTTGGCAATATGCTGTCGTTTAGCAGGCAACAGATGGGGTCTAAAACCCAAAATTGCCTTATGGCTGTACACATCCATAGTGAGGCCGATAGTGTCTTACGCCTCTGTAGCATGGTACAGGAAAACGACGCAGAAGGTAACAGTGATGAAGCTTGGCAGCCTTCAAAGAACTGCCTGTGTCATCGTCACTGGGGCCATGTCATCCTCCCCGACGGCAACCCTAGAAGCCATACTAAATCTACCGCCCCTCCACTTACATCTAGAATTGGAGGCGAGATCTAGTATGCTTAGAATAGCGGGCGCGAGGAGAGGTAATTGGTTATCGCAAACTCTGAGACTGTTTAAGGAATCAGTGTACGATATTCCTGTTCTTGGGATGCCATCCGACACTATGTCACCCAAATTTTGTCCACTCAAACTTTACTCAGTGGAAATCCCCAAACGGGAGGACTGGTCAAACAGTCAAATCAAGTGGAAAGAAGGAAGCCTGAGGTGGTACACTGATGGCTCCAAATCCGGATCTGAAGTAGGCTGCGGAGTATACGGTGAAGCGCCTAGGAAAAGTATCAGCTTAAACCTAGGACGTTTTTGCTCTATATTCCAGGCAGAGGTATACGCCATTCTGGAATGTGCGTCAATCAATCTGCAAAGCAACTACGGCAACCATACTATCTATATCCATTCGGATAGCCAGGCGGCACTCTTAGCCCTAACCTCCGATGGCACCACATCGAGGCTGGTTGAGAACTGCAGGCAACTATTGAACAACCTTGGAGCCAGGAACAAGGTTGTTCTACGTTGGGTCCCGGGGCATGCGGGTGTCGTAGGAAACGAGAAGGCCGACGAACTCGCGCGAGCAGGGGCTAAGGGGAAGAACTACAGTCCTGAGCCCTTTTGTGGTATCCCCAAAAGCCTAACGCGGCTAGAGAGAAGCCTAAAGACCTACTGTCACTACAAAACCATTCAACTCTGGAGAGAAACAACAGGTTTGAACCATTCCAAAGCGCTTATCAAGGCCTTCAGCAAAAAGGCGTCCTCGAACGCCTTAACGCTGTCTAGGAACCAACTGCGCAACTTGGTAAGGGTGCTTACCGGGCACTGCGGCCTAAATAAGCACATGCACACCATGGGGAAATGTGACATAGGGCGGTGCAGACTCTGCATGGAGGCAGAGGAGACGCCCTTACACATCCTCACAGAGTGCCCTTGCCTAATGCGTACTCGTGACCTAATCTTGGGCGGACACATATTACGCCCGGAGGAGGTAAAGTCTCTCGAAACCAAAAAGATCCTGCAGCTATTTGAAGTTGCAGGGTTGGATCGAGAGTTGTAGTAGGTGGCGATCACAATAGATCAGGAATGGTCGCAGTGATACATAGGCTTTGGAGCCTTATATAGCCCCTAATAAAGAAGAAGAAGAAGAAGAAGGGGTAAGGTTACTACTACTACTACTACTACGTTACACGTGAAAAAAAATGCCTTTAAAACTTTAAAAAATAACAAAAAAAAAAAACAATTTACTCATTTATTTATTCATTTTATTTATTTATTCATTTATTTATTTATTCATTTATTTATTTATTCATTTATTTATTTATTCGTTTATTTATTTATTTATTCATTTATTATTTATTCATTTATTTATTTATTCATTTATTTATTTATTCATTTATTTATTTATTCATTTATTTATTTCTTTACTTCTTCAACACGTGACCACACCCAAACACACCTAAACAAACCCAAACCATATACAAATATATCACGTCACATAAATCAATAATAATATCAACACAACGTCATAACTATATAACACTACACCCAACATGACACACACCTAACCAACACAACACAACCACAACCTACAACCCAAGAGGTGGTGAAGATTTCGGCAGATGACACACACCTAGCCAACACAACACAACCACAACCTACAACCCAAGAGGTGGTGAAGATTTCGGCAGATGACACACACCTAGCCAACACAACACAACCACAACCTACAACCCAAGAGGTGGTGAAGATTTCGGCAGATGACACACACCTAACCAACACAACACAACCACAACCTACAACCCAAGAGGTGGTGAAGGCTGCGTGTGCGTGACGTGCACGTGCGCGTGTGGCGTTGTAGTATACAGATCCTTATGAGAGATGGCACACCGCTTGCGTGACGTGTGCGTGTGCGGCTCCAACAATTTTAGCGCACGCACACGCGCACGTCACGCACACGCAAGCCGGTGTGGCTCGGCTTTTAATATTTATAACACTAGTATACGATTACAAATATGGTGGAGGGTAGACTTAGTTTTTCTGCCAACAAACTGTTCTGCAGTTTGGGAGATAAGTGCAATAACTTCACTGTAATTTTGTTTGGATTATAAATAAATAAATAATAGTTATTTGTTTTACAAGGGGGCAAAGTTGTTGTTTAACCGCTCGTGCTAATATTGATACCCGAGCAAGCGAAAGATTCCAAAATTGAACCACGAGCGTAGCGAGTGGTTCGAAAAATGGAATCTTGAGCGTTGCGAGGGTGTCAAAGCACGAGGGTTAAACAAAATTTGCCCCCGAGTGAAACACAAAATTTTTCACCACACTAACCCGAAGCAAATATTAAATGTAAAATATCAAACAAAATCAAACCAAATCAAATCCAAATAAATGTTATTACATATTTATCATTCAAAATCATCATTTAAAAGCCAATTTTACCAGCAAACATAAGAAAACAACTCAACATTTGCATTTATTTACTTTGTCTCACATGTGAATAAAATGCAACTTTGCTATCAGTTTTTGAAGTGCAAAGTAAGGCTTTCCGAGCTGGTGTGGTGAAATAGTTATTTGTACAACAAGAGATCAAAGTTTGATATTTCTTCGAGTGCTTATTTTGATTCCCGTGCAAGCGAAAGATTCTATAATAGATTCACGAGCGTAGCGAGTGAATCTAAATTAGAATCTTGAGCGTCGTAAGGGATTCAAAACCGCACGAGATGTAAATAACTTTGATCTCGTGTAGTACACAAAATTTTTCACCCTAAGCAGTGAGAACATACCTAGAGGGACAGAGATAATAGAACCCAAGTATATCGAACTTGTATTAGACCCCGCATGTTGAAATGACATTTGACTATAAAAGTCACTTGAATTACATTTTGTCTCACTCAGTGAGCAAAATGCGATTTTGCTCACCCATTTTGTCTCACTCAGTGAGCAAAATCGCATTTTGCTCACTCTTTTTAAGAAGCAAAGTACCCTTGTTCGAGCTGCTGAGGTGAAAAAATATTTATTCCATATAAAATATACAATAGTTATTTGTTTTACAAGAGGGCAAAGTTGTTGTTTAACCGCTCGTGCTAATATTGATACCCGAGCAAGCGAAAGATTCCAAAATTGAACCACGAGCGTAGCGAGTGGTTCGAAAAATGGAATCTTGAGCGTTGCGAGGGTTTCAAAGCACGAGGGTTAAACAAAATTTGCCCCCGAGTGAAACACAAAATTTTTCACCACACCAACCTGAAGCAAATTTTAAATGTAAAATATCAAACAAAATCAAACCAAATCAAATCCAAATCAATGTTATTAAAAATTTGTCATCCAAAATCATCATTTAAAAGTCAATTCTACCAGCAAACATAAGAAACTAACTCAAAATTTGCATTTGATTACTTTGTCTCACATGTGAATAAAATGCAACTTTGCTATCAGTTTTCGAAGTGCAAAGTAAGCCTTTCCGAGCTGGTGTGGTGAAAATACATAAAAATTCATTACTTTTTTACATCTGTTCTTAGGTATAATATAATATAAGGGTTAGGTAGGTAATTAGTCCATCTTAGATATATAGAGTAGTACGGCAGACTGTTTCGTACAGAAAATGACAGCCATGATATCTCTAGTTAAGTACTAAATGCTCCAAGTTTGAAAATGATGATTGTATGGAGGCGGCAAGTTTCCAAGGGATACAAAACTTACCATTTCTGAAGGTACAGTCATCGCCGTCGAAGATAAGCATACGCTCGACTAACAGCTTATTGTGAGGATAACCCACTATAAGCTTAATGGCCTCCAGCGCTTGTAGCACGCCTGAAACGAAATAGTGGTATAGTATGAATAATCTCAGGTGATTATTAAAACCAAAATATTACTTTGCTAATCCGCGTAATAAGATAACGTGCTAGTCAATCAGTGCTAACCCGTTATACTTACTTGCGTATTTTTTGCATGCAATTAATGTTCCCACCCTCCCACCGCAAAAATAAATACGCAAATAAATATAACAAACCACCACCAAAAGAATAATACTCGACACGTGTTTCGCCTCTCTACGAGGCATCCTCAGGAGCTGTTGACGGTCTGACGTCCGGCAACGGAATGACGTGTCCAGAATGGTCGGCCATATTTATACCTTGACCACTCCCCCTACTGTGCAAGTGTGAGTGAGATGGAAAAATTCGTAATAACGGCGATGACGCAACATTCAATTGTTCGTTAAGAATCATGCCCCTATTGTTGTACCTAGTTATTTCCAGTTGTTCCAGAACACCCAAACGCAATCCCTTCTCACAAACATGCAAAACATCAAAAGAATGATTCTCAGATAAAGTGTGGCCTGTATCTAATAAGTGCTTTGCAAAATTGGATTTTTCTGGATGGTTATGTCTATATGACGCAACATGCTCTTTATACCTAGTAGTGAAATTACGGCCCGTTTGCCCCACATACACTTTATTACAATCGTCACAGGTAAGCTTATAAACTCCAGACTTTTTCCCATTCTCGATCTTATCTTTGCCATTACAAAGCTTTGAGCGCAAAGTGTTATTTGTCTTAAAGGCCACAGGAATGTCGTTAGACTTTAAAATATTGTAAATTGCATCAGACAACTTGCCAACATAAGTTATGCTCGCTTTATATTTCTTAATCGGTTCAGAGGATCGTGCCGCATACAACATAGTGTTGACTATAGTATTCTGCTTCTTTCTGATGATACCATCCACCACAGACTTATTGTAACCATTCGAAACTGCTAAGTGATAAATATTATTTAATTCAATCTGATAGTGTTCATCAGAAAGAGGCACAGTCAACATTCTATGCACATAACAATGAAAAGCAGCCAACTTATGCTGCCACGGATGCGTGGAAGAAGCCGGGATAACTGTATCGGTATGTGTAGGCTTACGGTAAATTCGGAACTGATGCCTGTTGTTTACTTTAGTGATTGTCAAATCCAGAAAATTCAGTGAGTTGTCTTGCTCTAGTTCCTTTTTAAACTTAATTTTTGGATGCTTACTATTAATTTCAGCAATAAATGCATCCAGCAGGCCCATACTACCCATCCAACAAATAATTAGATCATCCACGTATCTAAAATAGTATAATATGTTACTGTTGCCCACAATATGCTGGTTCTCAAAATGGTCCATAAAAATATCTGCCATTAAAGGACTTAGTGGTGAACCCATAGCCAAACCATCACTTTGCAAATAATACTGTCCCTCAAATCTAAAATAATTTTGTTTCATACAAATCGCTGTTAGATCTATCAATTCGTCTATTTCCCCTGGATGTAAACGTTGCCTTTCAAAAAGACCCTTAAGAATCTCCAAAGTCTCTCCATATGGCACATTTGTAAACAAACTGTCTACATCCAATGAAAGAAGAACAGCATTCTCTGGTATGTTAATGTCCTTAATCTTTTCTATTAACTGCAAGCTATTTTTCAAGCAATATTTCGGCTGGAACTGGGACTTGTTTCTTATAATGCAATTCAACCTTTTTGCCAGATTATAAGTTGGCGCACCCAAGTATGAGACCACTGGACGAACTGGGATATTATCCTTATGAATTTTGGGAAGTCCATAAAGAATAGGAGCTCGTGGATTCATAGGCACAACCATACTCTTCTGATGTTCGGTTTCAAAAACAAACGAAGAATTCTTAACTGCTTGTCTAAGATCTTTCTGGAACCCTGGAGTTGGGTCTCTGTGCAATCTCGAAAATCCATCACCTTGAATAAGGTCTAGTACTTTCTGATTATATTGTCCCTTCTCCATAATCACAATGCAGTTACCTTTGTCTGCCTTTGAAACCACCAAATCACTGTCTTGCACTTTCCGTTGTATAGATCTCAGCAGCAAACCATCAGAATCAATACTCCCACTCTGTGCTAGACCAGTACTCTTAATAACATTAGCTACCATGGTCTTTGTATCTACATCACCACGGCCCCGCACTATTGCAACCTCAGAATCCACTGCCAAATTTTCTAACGTTCTCTGAGTAATTTTTGTCTGGAAATTATACTTCAAACCTTTACCTAAAAGCCCAATTTCATTTTCTGAGAACTCCACATTAGTTAAATTCTTGACTCGAGGATGGAAATCATGATGAGTTGTTGGTTGCACATCCCTTCTTCTTAAAAACGAACCAGAACTCGACTCTGTTAACCTATGCAATTTGTTAAGCTGGGTAGTATACATCTGGTGTGCAAGTTCAGAAGGTGGTGGTGTGGTGTGTAGGTTAACAGAGTCGAGTTCTGGTTCGTTTTTAAGAAGAAGGGATGTGCAACCAACAACTCATCATGATTTCCATCCTCGAGTCAAGAATTTAACTAATGTGGAGTTCTCAGAAAATGAAATTGGGCTTTTAGGTAAAGGTTTGAAGTATAATTTCCAGACAAAAATTACTCAGAGAACGTTAGAAAATTTGGCAGTGGATTCTGAGGTTGCAATAGTGCGGGGCCGTGGTGATGTAGATACAAAGACCATGGTAGCTAATGTTATTAAGAGTACTGGTCTAGCACAGAGTGGGAGTATTGATTCTGATGGTTTGCTGCTGAGATCTATACAACGGAAAGTGCAAGACAGTGATTTGGTGGTTTCAAAGGCAGACAAAGGTAACTGCATTGTGATTATGGAGAAGGGACAATATAATCAGAAAGTACTAGACCTTATTCAAGGTGATGGATTTTCGAGATTGCACAGAGACCCAACTCCAGGGTTCCAGAAAGATCTTAGACAAGCAGTTAAGAATTCTTCGTTTGTTTTTGAAACCGAACATCAGAAGAGTATGGTTGTGCCTATGAATCCACGAGCTCCTATTCTTTATGGACTTCCCAAAATTCATAAGGATAATATCCCAGTTCGTCCAGTGGTCTCATACTTGGGTGCGCCAACTTATAATCTGGCAAAAAGGTTGAATTGCATTATAAGAAACAAGTCCCAGTTCCAGCCGAAATATTGCTTGAAAAATAGCTTGCAGTTAATAGAAAAGATTAAGGACATTAACATACCAGAGAATGCTGTTCTTCTTTCATTGGATGTAGACAGTTTGTTTACAAATGTGCCATATGGAGAGACTTTGGAGATTCTTAAGGGTCTTTTTGAAAGGCAACGTTTACATCCAGGGGAAATAGACGAATTGATAGATCTAACAGCGATTTGTATGAAACAAAATTATTTTAGATTTGAGGGACAGTATTATTTGCAAAGTGATGGTTTGGCTATGGGTTCACCACTAAGTCCTTTAATGGCAGATATTTTTATGGACCATTTTGAGAACCAGCATATTGTGGGCAACAGTAACATATTATACTATTTTAGATACGTGGATGATCTAATTATTTGTTGGATGGGTAGTATGGGCCTGCTGGATGCATTTATTGCTGAAATTAATAGTAAGCATCCAAAAATTAAGTTTAAAAAGGAACTAGAGCAAGACAACTCACTGAATTTTCTGGATTTGACAATCACTAAAGTAAACAACAGGCATCAGTTCCGAATTTACCGTAAGCCTACACATACCGATACAGTTATCCCGGCTTCTTCCACGCATCCGTGGCAGCATAAGTTGGCTGCTTTTCATTGTTATGTGCATAGAATGTTGACTGTGCCTCTTTCTGATGAACACTATCAGATTGAATTAAATAATATTTATCACTTAGCAGTTTCGAATGGTTACAATAAGTCTGTGGTGGATGGTATCATCAGAAAGAAGCAGAATACTATAGTCAACACTATGTTGTATGCGGCACGATCCTCTGAACCGATTAAGAAATATAAAGCGAGCATAACTTATGTTGGCAAGTTGTCTGATGCAATTTACAATATTTTAAAGTCTAACGACATTCCTGTGGCCTTTAAGACAAATAACACTTTGCGCTCAAAGCTTTGTAATGGCAAAGATAAGATCGAGAATGGGAAAAAGTCTGGAGTTTATAAGCTTACCTGTGACGATTGTAATAAAGTGTATGTGGGGCAAACGGGCCGTAATTTCACTACTAGGTATAAAGAGCATGTTGCGTCATATAGACATAACCATCCAGAAAAATCCAATTTTGCAAAGCACTTATTAGATACAGGCCACACTTTATCTGAGAATCATTCTTTTGATGTTTTGCATGTTTGTGAGAAGGGATTGCGTTTGGGTGTTCTGGAACAACTGGAAATAACTAGGTACAACAATAGGGGCATGATTCTTAACGAACAATTGAATGTTGCGTCATCGCCGTTATTACGAATTTTTCCATCTCACTCACACTTGCACAGTAGGGGGAGTGGTCAAGGTATAAATATGGCCGACCATTCTGGACACGTCATTCCGTTGCCGGACGTCAGACCGTCAACAGCTCCTGAGGATGCCTCGTAGAGAGGCGAAACACGTGTCGAGTATTATTCTTTTGGTGGTGGTTTGTTATATTTATTTGCGTATTTATTTTTGCGGTGGGAGGGTGGGAACATTAATTGCATGCAAAAAATACGCAAGTAAGTATAACGGGTTAGCACTGATTGACTAGCACGTTATCTTATTACGCGGATTAGCAAAGTAATATTTTGGTTTTAATTAATATGGATTTCCGCAAAGTAACGCCTGATTCTATTCACTATTTCAGGTGATTATTGTTTTTTTTTTTTGTTAGACTGCTGAGCAAAGGCCTCCCCTCGTTTCCTCCACTCGACCCTGTTTTTTGTAGTTTCCCGCCAATCCGGATAAAATGCGTCCAAGTCGTCCCGCCATCTCCTTTTCGGTCTGCCTGCACTCCGGCCAGCACCATTTATGGTGTTCCGTGGGTCCCACTCCGTAACCATTTTGGCCCACCTTTCAGGGTGCATGCGGCAGACATGTCCAGCCCAATCCCACTTAAGCTTAATCACCTAATCTGTTAAACAAAAGATATTGTTTCCTTTATGCAGTGGTTACAATGCTTACTGCTAATAGCCCCGACGTAAGTAACGGGAACAAACCCATTTAAAAATCAAATTTACCATACTTATTATATGGTTCAAATTCTTGAATCAGCCCATACGGAGATAACACGTTTTTGTTATCTCAAAAAACAAGACCACCCTGATTGTTCTCTGAACAAGCTGTCATATGAATTTAAACCTTAATACTATCACGATAGTCGCTTTTTAAACGACATGTTTGCTTTGTCACGAGCTGTAGACCGCTCTTAAAAGAAACAAATGCTTTTGTTTAACGGATTAGCACCCGAACTCTAAAAAATCATCTGAGATAATTCATACTATACAGTCGACGTCAATAGTTATTTGTACAACAAGAGATCAAAGTTTGATATTTCTTCGAGTGCTTATTTTGAGTCCCGTGCAAGCGAAAGATTCTATAATAGAAATGATATGATGATGATAGAATCTTGAGCGTAGTAAGGGATTCAAAAGCGCACGAGATGTAAATAACTTTGATCTCGTGTAGTACACAAAATTTTTCACCCTAAGCAGTGAGAACATACCTAGAGGGACAGAGATAATAGAACCCATGTATATCGAACTTGTATTAGACCCCGCATGTTTAATTGACATTTGACTATAAAGGTCACTTGAATGACATTTTGTCTCACTCAGTGAGCAAAATGCGATTTTGCTCACTCATTTTGTCTCAATCAGTGAGCAAAATGCGATTTTGCTCACTGAGTGAGACAAAATGACTCAGTGAGCAAAATCGCATTTTTCTCACTGTTTTTAAGAAGCAAAGTACCCTTGTTCGAGCTTCTGAGGTGAAAATATTTGTTTACACTTTTGCACTTACTCCTATGTAAAGTATAAGGCGAAAATTGTAAACATATTATTGACGTGGACTGTACAGACGTATACTCTGTATCTTTAGGTATATAAATAAAAGTACACAAAATCTACCCTCAAATGGCTCCTTAAGCCAGTTGAGGGTAGATGAAATCATTACACGATCAAATAATGTAGGTTAAAGTCAGGTCGTTCAGTGACAGATCCAGGCGGTTATGTATTTGGTTGGTTAACCAATAAATGTTATAACTGCCTGAAAATGTAAAAATTGTTTGTTTACTTTTATTTAAATACCTAAATATACAGACAATAGTAATATAATATATAATAATATACGGAAAATAATTATACACTACATGTGTAAACTTGATACTATATGCATGACATTGACCTGTAATTATAATTTTTTAAATTATTATTAATCCTTATTGTTTAGTCTGACCAAAAAGAATAGATATAGATAGTATAGAGGGGTCCTGTCATAGTAAATTTTGTAGTCACAGTAAATTTACTGCCATCTATCGACACACTAAACTCAAAATGAAAACGTATCAAATTATCAAAAAATGTATTATATGGATAAATGACTTTATTATATTTATATCATTTTGAACCATGTTCATTCAGTGATATCTATGTGTTAAAATTGTTAAATATGAAACGGTGTCGTCACGCCATCTAGCCGAGGATAGGTTAAAGGTGTGTGCGGCATCTATCCGAGAATGACTTTTTCTTGATTTCCGAGGCACGTTTTTTCCTTAGAATTTGTTCATCTTATACGAAGTTATATATGTCTTTGGATCGCCATTACTATAATTTTTTTTTTAATTTATTGAGAAAACCAAACAGTCATATAAACATATCAAAAATACAATACAAGATGTACTACAACAAAAGATACAATAAAAAAGACCTGGAGGTTCATAAATTATAAAATTTTTAATTGGTTTGAATGACATGCATATTGAGCGTCAGAGGTCAAATTCTGGCTAATTGTGATGTAACCAAATACTAACCCTACCACCATTTATAACCACTCATATTCAAACAATTAATAATTTGTAAGTATTTGTAATTTGTATGTAGCTCACCTATTAGTCCGGGTACGGGCCCTGCCACCCCATTGGCGGAGCAACTGCCGACCGTTTCGGGGGGTGGGGGGGACGGGAAGAGGCATCTATAGCACGGGCCCTGGTATGCCTCCTGCTAAGAAACAATACAAAATAGGGTATTTTACTGTCATCATCATCATCATCTCAGCCCTAAGACGTCCACTGCTGAACATAGGCCTCCCCCTTGGATCTCCATACGTGCCGGTTGGAAGCGACCCGCATTCCGCAGTTTACTGTATTTAAAATAAATTATTTTACACCACGCATGAAATAAAGCACCAGCAGATTCATAGAGAAACGTAGACAGCAGTTATTTTTAGACACAATTTCTATTTTAAATCGCGTATACGTCACATGCTAGTGTTTCATGTAAATTGCATAGCATCAAAATCGTTTTGTCAGTTCGAAAAAAGAAACTGATTTGACTAGTACCTAGTCAAATACCCTAGTCTTGCAACAAAACTATGTAAACAGAGAGAGGTAAGAGCGTGCGATGTTTAATCCGGAGGTCGCGGGTTCAAACCCCGGCTCGTACCAGTGAGTTTTCGACAAATACTAAAAGCAGAATAAAATATATATTTAAGTGGGACTCACATAAACAAACGTAATTTTTTTGGCCGTTTTTTAAGTAATGGTACGGATATGGTGGGAAAAGCTCTTAAGTAGTTGACGGATCTTTCCTAGGGGTAATTGCACAAAAGATCCCTATGGGTCGAAGTGTATCCACAAGGGCCCCCGAAAACTATAAGATAAGCTAATGGTAATAATAATTAAAAAAAAGAGTATTCATTAATTAAATTATATAAATATTTAATTTACTTACTGTCAGAATGAATTGTAGATCTAGATTAATTTTGCACGTGAAATTATCTACGAATTGTTATGTACTTATTTTTAATGTATTAAGGAATAAATGAGGCTATAATAATAATCATGACCGGGCTTAAAAAAAAACCCGAGAGTTTGTAACGGAGATACAAATAATAATAATAATGGTACGGAACCCTTCGTGCGCGAGTCCGACTCGCACTTGGTCGGTTTTTTTTAATTCAACATTCGTTTTAAACCAGACGTTACGTTAAATATCCTTACACCAGGCGTGGCTCACTCAGCGATTTCGTCGCTATGCTACAGGTAGCTAAAAGTACATCCGTTCCACACCAATTTTGGTGGCTAGCCATAAGCCGCGCGTGGCGCTGTCGCCACCTAGCGGCCACATCTGTCCTGATGGTAACAGACGCGTTTTGTTAGAGAGTGAGTCTTCTGTACTTAGTACTATTATTTATTCTGTGCTAACAGTGAAATGTTACCTTTTCGTTGGGATCCTTCGGCGCTCGATATCCGTATATCGTGAGCTGTCCCTCCATTTTTAAGGCACTTCCGGATATAAGGGGCAGCTGCAAACAAATTCAAAGCTAAATTATTTATTACTTTTATTTCAATTGAGAATAATACAGGAAATAAAACGTTAACCATTGGCCCTTTCATGTAAGTATATACTGTCGCCATCAGATATATCGGACAAGGTACTCATAAATAAATTAAACAAATAAATATTATAGGACATTTTTACACAAATTGACTAAGCCCCACGGTTAGCTCAAGAAGGCTTGTGTTGTGGGTACTCAGACCACGATATATATAATATATAAATACTTAAATACATAGAAAACAACCATGACTCAGGAACGAATATCTGTATCATAATACATACAAATAAATGCCCTTACCAGGATTCGAACCCGGGACCATCGGCTTCATAGGCAGGGTCACTACGCACTAGGCCAGACCGGTCGTCAAATATCATAAATATCTGAACACGCCACTTTTATCAAGGCGTTAGTGCTTAAAGATAGTTTTGAGCACCTCAGCCGCTCTTGGATTTGAAGACGCCGATCAATAAAAAAAAAAGTCATTTATTGTCGCAACAAAACTTACAGCAACAAATCGAACAAAGAGAAAACAAAAAAGGTTACAGGTTACATAATAAGGTCAATCAGCTAGAGGACTGTAGAATTGGCCATTAAATTTGTTCATTGATTTTGTGTACAATATTTTGTACTAAAAACAGGTATGACTCACTCTTTATCCAACGAGTTGGTAGAGGAAATCGTGTATGGTCACCGTTATGTATTAGGTTGACACTGACATTAGTAAGAGAGCAAGCGTCGTTCAAAAGGTACCTAGTCGGCACATTGTCCGAGCAGTCCAGTACCATATGGTACCGGCCCACGATGTCCAGCACCAAAAACGTCGCCAGCTGATGGACCAGAGGGGGGGAGAGGTGATATAGCCGATGGCCTAGGGGGGGGGGGGTCTCCCTTATCCAGCGAGTTGATAGAGGACACCGTGTATGGTCACCGTTATGTATTAGGTTGACACTGACCTTAGTAAGAGAGCAAGCGTCATTCAAAAGGTACCTAGTCGGTACATTGTCCGAGCAGTCCAGTACCATATGGTACCGACCCACGATGTCCAGCACCTACAACGTCGCCAGCTGATGGGAAAAGGGGGGGGGGAGGTGATATAGCGGCTATATTATAGCCGATGGCCGGGGGGGGGGGGGGGGGATCGCCCTTATCCAGCGAGTTGGTAGAGGACATCGTGTGTGTTCATCGTGTTATTAGTTTGATACTGACCTTAGTAAGAGAGCAACCATATGGTACCATACCATACCATATCCAGTACCATATGGTACCGACCCACGATGTCAAGCGCATAGAGGACAGCAGTTGTGTGTGGTCAGCGTTATGAGTGTTATGAATTACTTTATCAGGTTGATATGATACTGACCTTAGTAAGAGAGCAAGCGTCATTCAAAAGGTACCTAGTCGGTACATTGTCCGAGCAGTCCAGCACCATATGGTACCGACCCACGATGTCCAGCGCGTTGGTAGAGGACAACTGCGTATCGTGTGTGGTCACCGTCACGTTAGAGTTTATCCTGCATAAAATATTATATATATTTTTTGTCGCGTTTTACATATACAGTACAACTTCACTAATCCTGGCAGGATCGCCATGTGAGGTGGGGCGTTAAAGGAGAACTCGAGAGTATGGAATATAGGTTTATTCTTGAGTAACAAGTATAAGCCGTTATATACTAAGCTATGCACGTGTGTGAGTAAGGCGTAGTACACACACTACAATAGGGAATATTAGGCAAAGCTCTGCGTAGGTGGCACCATTAGTACATACAGTAAACAAACCACATTGACGTCATCAATGACACATCACGTGTCAATCACATGGCCTGCCGTGAAACACGACAATCGAAAGTTCGGTTTCTGCCTCTCTATCACTCTTGCTTATTCGATCGATAGAGAGGCAGATAAAGAAATTTCGATTTTCGCGTTTCGCGGTAGGGCACCAGTAAACAAACCGCCTTGGTGCATCAATGTCATAGTGAAAACTTGTCAGAAAGCTGTTTAAGGCCTAGTATGTATAAGTTACTCTATGGTTTACTAAACAAATAAGTGCTGCACTCTGGCGGCAGAACATTGCAGTAATACTCCCTTTTTAGGGTTCCGTACCCAAAGGGTAAAACGGGACCCTATTACTAAGACTCCGCTGTCCGTCTGTCTATCTGTCTGTCTGTCACCAGGCTGCATCTCACGAAGCGTGATATTATTTCTGTTGCCGCTATAACAACAAATACTAAAAACAGAATAAAATAAAGATTTAAGTGGGGCTCCCATACAACAAACGTGATTTTTGACCGAAGTTAAGCAACGTCGGGCGGGGTCAGTACTTGGATGGGTGACCGTTTTTTTTTGCCTTTTTTTGCTTTATGGTACGGTACGGAACCCTTCGTGCGCGAGTCCGACTCGCACTTGGCCGCTTTTTAAACCTACCTCCTTAAAGCGGCAGCGGCTGACTGCACTTTGCTGGTGCCCTGATCTATTTCCCCGTGTAACAGCTGCCGGTGAATGTTGGTCACATCCACGGTGTCGTAGTCCACAAGGCCTATTTCACCTGCAAATAATTAATAAATAAATATTCTAGGTATAGGATCACCCGAGGCAGAGGCAGACCAAAAATGAGATGGCGAAACGACCTGGACTCATTCTGTGGCGACTGGCGGGAGCATGCACAAAGCCGTGACGAGTGGCGAAAGACAGGGGAGGCCTTTGCCCAGCAGTGGGACACAGTATAGGCCATTAAAAAAAAAGGTATAGGATGATCTTACACAAATCGACCTAATCCCACAGTAACCTCTTATTCATAAACATTTAGAGTAGGCCCAAACAAAGTCTGCAGCGGTTTTGATAGCCCACGCAGTGCAAGTGTCATTTATACGTCATAATTCCATAGAAGTTTGACGTTTAAAATAACACTTTCACTGCGTGCGCTATCAAATCCGCTGCAGACTATTCTTGGTCTGACTGTAACGTTACGTTTGAAATGTCAGTTCATAATAAGTTTTACGCGATTAAAGTGTGTGTTACAAAAGTATGAGTTAAAATCGTTTTAGGTTAAATTAATATGATCTTAGACAAATCGGCCTAATCCTACAGTAACGAGCATAAGGCTTCTGTTGTGGGTGCCAGATGACGATAAATATAATACACATCCATATCCATAACATATGCAGCGGAGCAGCTGAAGCCCCCCCCCCCCCCCCCGCACCGACTAGAAGCACCTTAGCAGCTAGCAGCACTTGACCCTCCATCAGTCTGTCTGTATCTGTACACCATACGTACCAACACCAGCGCCTGCTAGGTACGCAGCAGCAGGGCAGCCAAGCCCACCAGCTCCGACCAGCACCTTAGCAGCTAGCAGCGCCTGACCCATCAGTCTGTCTGTATCTGTACACCATACGTACCAACACCGGCGCCTGCTAGGTACGCGGCAGCCGGGCAGCCAAGTCCACCAGCTCCGACCAGGAGCACCTTAGCAGCCAGCAGCGCCGCCTGCCCTTCTACACCAATCTCGGGCAGCAGGATTTGTCGGCTGTACCTGTATATATTATGTCAAATTACATTACAGTCGAGACATAGGCCACGTGCATGAACTATAGGGGGCAGCATAGGAGCCGTCAGATGTTTGGCGCCAGGCGTAAATGTGACGTTTATGCTTCCGATGTAGCCCACAAGATGGCAGAACCTACTATGCATAAGGAAACATACCGACGAGAACAGTAGGTGGTAGCACTTGCTTTGGCGATGTACATGTGCACATATGTTTCCGATTCAGGCCACAAGATGGCAGACCCTCCAACGCGCACGGTCCCTATAGAGCCTGAAGAATTCTACGCGTTTTTACGAGACTGCGGAAAAAATACTTCCAAGTCGAGTCCTTTGTCGTAGCGCTTTTTAGGGTTCCGTACTCAAAGGGTAAAAGTGGGACCATATTGCTAAGACTCCACTGTCCGTCCGTCTGTCACCAGGCTGTATCTCACGAACCGTGCTAGCTAGACAGTTGAAATTTTCACAGATGATGTATTTCTGTTGCCGCTATAACAACAAATATGTACTAAAAAGTACGGAACCCTCGGTGGGCGAGTCCGACTCACCCTTGTCCGGTTTTTAAAGTGCATTTTATTTTAAGCTCAGCTTAAAAGAACTGAAGTCTCCGAATAAAGACACCATCAACAAGTTTGTAGGTTTTATGTAAATACTATAGTTCGTTTTTTTTTAACATTAGAAAGAAGGTATGCAAAATCAGTGAATGGGCCAACAAGTATCTGAAGAGTGCAAACCTCAATCTCTAGATTAATCACTAAATTGAATCCAGTAACTGAAATGCCATAAAATAAAATAACTGCAACCTTGATAGGGTTTGGTCATAACCATAGACTAGGAATCCTCTAGACCGAGTTTAGAGCAATTATTTCATGCAAACGATGATGCCAAAAATGCGGGGGTGCGCGGGACGAGGTGAGCGAAGTCCCGTGCCGTGATTGGTCCGTTCAAAGACACGGACGTCACACAAATACATTTTCGACTCGAACATGGAGTAAAATTACCATATGCGTGGCAGAGGGGGTAGCGCGACTATGCTCAGTCTAGAGGTGTTTTGTCTGTGGTCATAACTTACCTTTCTATTGCCCATCGGGGCAGACGTTCTACATGGGCCTGGCCATGAAACCCGTTGGGGTTCGCTTGCATCTGATTGTCTTGCGGTTTCTGCAACAAAAAAAGCATCTATTGATGTACATACATACATACATATAATCACGCCTATTTCCCGAAGGGGTAGGCAGTGGCCACGGATTTCCACTATTTATGTATTTAATCATTATTGTACAAAATGAAAAGTTATCACACAAAAGGCGGACTTGATGCCAAAAGCATTCTCTCCCAGTTAAATTCTAGTACGGACTGGGCATATCCTAAATCCTAACCAATAATGCCATTTAAATTTAGTTTTAGGTTTTGTGTAAGTATTGTTTTAACATTGTTGTATATAGAGGCTTGTTATGAAAATAAATCAATATTTTAAATTTAAAATATACTTATATAGTTCGTTTTTTTAGCATTAGAAAGAACTCCACAGAAGCAAGTGTGCAGTTTTTATCAGGCTCTTTAATTGTTAATAATTATTGAATTATCTAATGTAGCATGGTCAATACATATAATTTACTTCAAATTAATACCGCTAAACGACTACTCGAGTGACGACCATGGGGGGAAGAGCGTTGCTACGGGTAGGCGGAGAGGAAATTAAACAAAGAGTTAAGAAAAGTAACTAATTTATTCTCCGCCGCAAGCACGCGAATAGGTCGTAGGGTAGGGTTCTAGGCCGGTACTGATTTTGCTCCGAGGACAGTTCCACCACGCAAGTACTCCCCTGAAGCTGCCGGAGCCACTGCGGGTTTGGAGACGGAGACGGACGAGCTGAGGGACGTCAGCTGGGCCGCTCAGGAACTGCCGGCTGGTCTTCACGGCTACGGTCTTAGCCGTAACTAGGCTCCCCAAAGGGGATTTTAAACACTAAAAAAAATGATTCCATTTGCACTAAATGAGTGCAGGAACGGAATGAATAAATATAATCGTACAAATTCATTCTCGCCGGGCACGACAGACGTCGCTGCGCGAAGGCAAGCGAGCGTGCGCCGGCGACGAAAGCTAGATCTGTCCTCCCCTGATCGATTGGCGCGCGGGCCCGCGCGGAGAGAGGGTCCGCGGGACGGGGACGCCGCTAGCCGGTTTACGTCGAACAAAAGAGTGTTGCTCGAAGTACAGTGAGTCGCAATTAGAGGGAACAGTTTTGTATAAATAATATTAAAGTGATATTATTTTAGTGTATTTAAGACAAGTGATTATTATTAAAGTATTTATATTTTAATGCCATATAAGTTATTTTACAATCTAATTTAATTTTATAAATGTAACCTAGGTTACGTAACGTATCTACGTTACAGCGTCCCCAAAGTAGACCCAAGATGCGTTGGGACGACAACATCAAAAGGACTGCGGGGAAGAAGTGGCTTCAGGTTGCAAAAGACCGTGACAAATGGCGTAAAATGAAGGAGGCCTACACCCGAAGGGTAGAAAAAGGCTAAAGAGAGAGAGAGAATACCGCTAAAAGTGCCGGATTTGGAACCACAAGCTTACTTCTGCAAAGTTCTTTCTAATGCTAAAAAAAAACAAACTATAGCAATAAAACCGCCTGTTGTGTTTCCTACTTCTGTTGCTGTTTTCTTCCTGTACTGCCTGCCTAGCCAAGGTTACAACCGCTATCCCTTCGACAGCGAAAAGCTTTATATCTCTCTATCACTCTTCCATATTAGTGCGACAGTGACAGTTGCATTTCAAAAGCTACGGAGCGTAAGCAATTGGCATCTTGGCTATGCGGCCTGTTTTTTTTATTGAGGTGTGCAATAAAGATTTCTATTGCCATCTTTAATTTATCTATTACTACAAGTAATGAGTAAGTTGTCATAATTATCATCACAACAGCATTGTAGTCATACTGTAATAGGTAGTAGTAGTAGTAGAAATCACTTAATTGTACACAACACAGGTTTACAAAAATAAATTACAGTAATGGAAGTACAAAGGCTAACTTATCCCTATAAGGGATCTCTTCCAGCTAACCTTCGACTAGATGAGGGGAAAACTCCAGTCAGGTCAGATAGACAAACTTACTGGTTAGCAAAAAGGAAACAATACGAACCGATAACCATTTCTTCTTAATTTCGCACAGCTCGGTTTCTTTCTCGGCTAAGGTCTTGCGCAAATCGGCAATTTCCCGTTCTAATATGCTTATACACTCCATTATGTGATTAAATTAAGCTTAAAATTAATAAATAATAAACATATTATTCTAAAATCCGCATGAGTTCGCTGCTTGTAGTTTGACAGGTGTCAATTTGACATTTAACACTTTTTTTTTTATATTTGAAAGCTTTGCGATAGATGGTAGGATCCTATAGATGTGCTATACGCGTGCCTCCGTGAGGGACAAAACATACGCAATGCTACACTATGATTTGTCGAATTTATTTCTTGCCTACTATAATCCATACTAAATTTACGGTGAGGTATAAAAAAAAAATATGGGACTGTGACAAGGACAAACAATAATAGCGCTTTTGCTGCCACTCCTACTGAAAGTTTTATAAGACTATTAATCCAGTAAATTTGTCGAATTTTGTAACCTGGCTCTTTTGCGTCAAATCCGGTGTTTCTGATTTTTTGCAGGCATGTTTATGATGTTGGCCCAATGAATAATCCAAGCTTGTAACATCGAGCGCCGAACGCAACTTTGTCAAAAATCGAATAAACCGCACTTTTTTTTAGATTTGGGCGATTATAACCTTAAAGTGTTAGTTTTTAGGGTTCCGTACCCAAAGGGTAAAACGGGACCCTATTACTAAGACTTCGCTGTCCGTCCGTCCGTCTGTCACCAGGCTGTATCTCACGAACCGTGATAGCTAGACAGTTGAAATTTTCACAGATGATGTATTTCTGTTGCCACTATAACAACAAATACTAAAAACAGAATAAAATAAAGATTTAAATGGGGCTCCCATACAACAAACGTGATTTTTGACCAAAGTTAAGCAACGTCGGGAGTGGTCAGTACTTGGATGGGTGACCGTTTTTTTTTTGCATTTTTTTTGTTTTTTTTTGTTTTGCTTTATGGTAAGGAACCCTTCGTGCGCGAGTCCGACTCGCACTTGCCCGGTTTTTGGTAATAACTTCCTAGGGCGTTTTTAAAGTAGACTAAATTTTCTATAATAAGACACTAGAATTGTCTCTGTACATCTAATATTTTCCGAGATAAAGCCTTTCAAAATTTTATAATTTTACATCAGTTCTTAGGTATATTATAAGTGTTAGGTAGGTAATTTATATGGAATTCGTCACCGCCACGTTCGACAAAATATTTATTACCCAAAAAAATTTTTTTTTTTCAAAATAGGCACTCATACATTTTTTTTTATGAAAAATTAATATTTTATAGAACGTGGCGGTGATGAACTCCATATAAATTACCTACATAAACTGGGTCAAGCAGATCTTGTCAGTAGAAAAAGGCGGCAAATTTCAAAAAATGTAGGCGCGAAGGGTTGTCGTCCCATAGAACATTTGAATTTCGCGCCTTTTTCTACTGACAAGATTTGCTTGACCATCTATAACCCTTATATTATAGCTAAGAACTGATAAAAATTATAAAATTTTGAAAGGCTTTATCTCGGAAACTATACTTGGTCAAGCAGATCTTGTCAGTAGAAAAAGGCGGCAAATTTGAAAAATGTAGGCACGAAGGGTTATCGTCTCATAGAAAATTTGAATTTCGCGCCTTTTTCTACTGACAAGATTTGCTTGACCGTCATATTAGATGTACAAAGACAATTCTAGTGCCTTATTGTAGCAAATCTAGTCTACTTTAAAAACGCCTTAGGAAGTTACTATCAAAAACTAGTACTTTAGGGTTATAATCGCCCAAATCTAAAAAAAATTGCGGTTTATTCGATTTTTAACAAAGTTGCGTTCGGCGCTCGAAGTCACAAACTTGGATTATTCATTGGGCCAACATCATAAACATACCTGCAAAAAATCAGAACTACCGGATTTGACGCAAACGCAAAATGTATAATTTTACTGTATTATATCCCGTTCGGTCATTTCCTGTCACCCCTCATGCCTGTTCCAGTTATATACTAGATCCATGCCCCAAACGCTTCTAAACTATTTAAGCGCTTGATTTCATCTTCATTACGTTCTTGTCAATTTCAACGCACGCTATTAAAAGCATGTCCCGAACATGAAATTTAATGCCAAACGCCGATTGAAATGTCATCGAACTTCGCTACGGTACGATTTTACATTTCTTGCTCGTAAACTTGTAAAGTTTTCCAAAATTTCTACAAGGATTACGTATTTTTCAGAGCTTTTTTTCTCAATAATACAATTCTCTAGGTTGTGTGCGTCTTGTTACGATGTTATATTTGATAATTTTCGTGTAAACAAGTACATTACTCGGTAACCATGTAAAGTAAACGAAAGCCATTATTTTCTGTAAAACAATGGCTTTTTTATACATTGTTTAGTATAAACAAAGTGTTAGGTGCTACGATTCTGTGGAAGGAGAGAAATTAAGCTACCAAGGTGAGCTTCGAATCACAGTACAATGTTTTTACAAGTAAGAGTAAGTAATTTTGGGGTTATTTATCTGTTATTAGTTTGTTTATGTGTTAATTTGTACAAAGAGTAGTTTTACAGATTAAAATTTATTGTTTTGTTTGATATTGTCTACTGAAAAGTAGTTATTAATTAAAAAATATTTGTAATGTGATTTAATTAGGTATTCAAGCAATATTGACTGTGATTTTTTTTTAGTCCATCTGGACTGGGTAAAGCTCGAAGCCATACTGCCTTGTCATAAGTTAACTGTGAATGAACATCAAATTGATTGACTAAGCCTGAAATGTGCAAGGTGAGGTGTGTAAGGATCTCGAACAATTCATGCGGATGATGTTATTGGTACAAAACCAGGAATTGCTTTTAAAGATTAACCACAATGCAAATTCTACTCAACACTGAAAACTTGGTTGAATCTGGATACAGGTATAGATGTGGAAGGTAGAGTTGTGCTAGGCGTGGTAACGGGTGCAGATGCAGGAGCAAATAATAGGCACCAAGCGTTCGTTTTCGCACACCGATTTATTCTCCGTAACGGTACACAATACACACCTATATAAAATAGAAGGAGTAAGAGCGAAAGCCAAACAATTATTTAGAAATACAAATTTAACAGAAAAAGCAACTTAGTGAGACAGCCACGATAACAATATTCGTATCTAAGGGCTCACTGCGCCTGTGTAAAACAGGCACAATACATCGCTGTCAGCGCTGCAGCCGAGGGCGGATCGTTAGACCGTTCAGCACGGCGCGTAGCGCTTACAGCTGCCCTAGGATTACTTACACAGAACAGATTTCATACAACTGAATATTATCTAATAATAAAATCGGTCGCTCTGTCCGCGAGTGATTAAAACATATATTTAATTACACAAACGGGTCTACGGGTGTAATTAAATATGTGTACAAAACGCGAGAGTTTAAAGTGTGATTTAAATATATTTTGGATAAACTATAAATTCATCCCTACACAGGCATTATCAGTTTTTTCAACTGCCTGCCTGCTTTACTAATAATAATGGGTCAATCAACTATTTCTTATTATTCTGTCCCATCAGCCAGAAGACAATAGTAGCATAGTTTGCTAGAAAAACTGCTGTATCATGTTCTAAAAACATGCTTGAAAAGCCTTAACTACCACAAATGCAAGTTTGGTTCATATAAATACGATTTTAAGAGTGACCCAGGAGACCGTAGCCATGGCAACGAGTGACAAGAAAAAGTTGATTAACCCTAATAGTAAATATCTGGGAGATCATATAAAAACTCAAAAATGCACGCTTAAGAGATAAGACCTAGCTAGATAAATTTATCGCCCCCGAAAACCCCGGTAAGTGTAAAAGTGGTAACACACTATTGTACCGCGACCTTGGTGCGTCGCACCCATAAGTGAGAGCGAGAAAGAGACATCTGTATCTCGCTCTCACTTATCCGAGGTCACCGAGGTCGCGGTGCGATAGTGTGTTACGTCCATAAGGCCTGTGCACACCTGATGCGTGTGGGTAGACGTGCGCGTTCGTAAGTCCCGTCGTTGAGAATAATTGGACGTCTTATGGCTGAGATGATGATGATGATGATGAAAACCCCGATATAGCAGATGCCGTTTCCGAGATCCCCGAAATATATATAAATTAACAAGATTTGCTTGGCTAAAGGTATTAGATAAGCTTTTGCGTGAAGAGTATCTTTCTTGATGATGGACTTAAGAGTATTTAGCTTGAGATGGTGATGAGCTAGGGGCTATCCATAAATTACGTCATTTCAAATGGGGGGGGGGGGGCGGGTCTGGACATCGGATGATGGTAGCATGACGTAGGAGGAAATGGGGTGATTTGAAGCATGATTTTTGGATGATTTTAGGGGGGGGGGGGTCCAAAATCGTCAAAAATCGATGACGTAATTTATGGACAGCCCCAAATAAGGTAGGCGGCTGCGGCTGACGAATAAATTGAACCTTAAACCGTAACGGACGATTACAGTTTACGATTCAATTTATAATGGTTAATAGCCAACACTTTCAATTGCATTAACGTTTCGGCCAACGCTGGCTGACGATATAGTTAACTTCTGCAACTTCCAGCATGCAGTCCCGGAAATCCCGCGGGTCCCGCGCTCGTCATCCCGCAACAAGCGGGACTGACAAAAAGCGCGGGATCTAGAAATACCGGGAATGAAAGCCCTAGTCCTGATTGATTTAATAAATTTATCAGTCCTTTTTTTATTTAAATTGATATTAAATACATACATATATTAAAAACGGGTCACTCACGTATTTTAAGTCGAAAAGCGCTCGAAATATTTTACTCCGTACCGAGTAGTGTCATCAGGAGCTTGCATTGACGGTTCAAGTCGAGCGTTTTTCGACTTAAAATACGTGAGTGACCTATTCTTAATATATTTAATATGTCTGTGTCTCACGGAGGTTTTGGTATTAAAACTAATATTGTGGAACTTTAAGATGGCGGAAGGCAACTGGTCCCGGTTCACCGCGATGGAGGGCGGGGCTCGGCTGGCGGCCGCGGCCCGCACCCGCAACACCATAGCGGCCGAGCTGGCGGCGTTCACGGCCACGCGGCTGCTGCATGAGGAGGCGCACGAGACCAGGGGGTGAGTGGAACGGAGACGGAAGGCAACTGGTCCCGGTTCACCGCGGCGGAGGGCGGGGCTCGGCTGGCGGCCGCGGCCCGCACCCGGAACACCATAGCGGCCGAGCTGGCGGCGTTCACGGCCACGCGGCTGCTGCATGAGGAGGCGCACAGGATCAGGGGGTGAGTGGAACGGAGACGGAAGGCAACTGGTCCCGGTTCACAGCGATGGAGGGCGGGGCTCGGCTGGCGACCGCGGCCCGCACCCGCAACACCATAGCGGCCGAGCTGGCGGCGTTCACGGCCATGCGGCTGCTGCATGAGGAGGCGCACGAGACCAGGGGGTGAGTGGAACGGAGACGGAAGGCAACTGGTCCCGGTTCACCGCGGCGGAGGGCGGGGCTCGGCTGGCGGCCGCGGCCCGCACCCGCAACACCATAGCGGCCGAGCTGGCGGCGTTCACGGCCACGCGGCTGCTGCATGAGGAGGCGCACGAGACCAGGGGGTGAGTGGAACGGAGACGGAAGGCACCTGGTCCCGGTTCACCGCGGCGGAGGGCGGGGCTCGGCTGGCGGCCGCGGCCCGCACCCGCAACACCATAGCGGCCGAGCTGGCGGCGTTCACGGCCACGCGGCTGCTGCATGAGGAGGCGCACGAGACCAGGGGGTGAGTGGAACGGAGACGGAAGGCAACTGGTCCCGGTTCACCGCGGCGGAGGGCGGGGCTCGGCTGGCGGCCGCGGCCCGCACCCGCAACACCATAGCGGCCGAGCTGGCGGCGTTCACGGCCATGCGGCTGCTGCATGAGGAGGCGCACGAGACCAGGGGGTGAGTGGAACGGAGACGGAAGGCAACTGGTCCCGGTTCACCGCGGCGGAGGGCGGGGCTCGGCTGGCGGCCGCGGCCCGCACCCGCAACACCATAGCGGCCGAGCTGGCGGCGTTCACGGCCACGCGGCTGCTGCATGAGGAGGCGCACGAGACCAGGGGGTGAGTGGAACGGAGACGGAAGGCACCTGGTCCCGGTTCACCGCGGCGGAGGGCGGGGCTCGGCTGGCGGCCGCGGCCCGCACCCGCAACACCATAGCGGCCGAGCTGGCGGCGTTCACGGCCACGCGGCTGCTGCATGAGGAGGCGCATGAGATCAGGGGGTGAGTGGAACGGAGACGGAAAAAGGCTGATGTAAGGGTGGTAACACACTAGCGCACCGCGACCTTGGTGCGTCGCACCCATAAGTGAGAGCGAGATACAGATATCTCTTTCTCGCTCTCACTTATGGGTGCGACGCACCGAGGTCGCGGTGCGATAGTGTGTTACGTCCTTAAGGCCTGTACACACCTGATGGGTGTAGACGTGCACGTGCGTAAGTCCCGTCGTTGAGAATAAATACACTGATTACTGATTAATAATAAGTATCCTTTTGGTTGAAAAATGGCACATTAGTAAGTATGACAGTTAAATTCAATAGGGAATATTAGGCAAAGCTCTGCGTAAGGTGGCACCATTAGCACATACAGTAAACGAAAGACATATGTAACTTCGTATAAGATGAATAAAGTCTGAGGAAAAAACGTGCCTCGGAAATCAAGAAAAAATCATTCTCGGATAGAGGCTGCACACACCTTTAGCCTATGCTCGGCTAGATGGCGTGACGACACCGTTTCATATTTAACAATTTTAACACAGATATCAGTGAATGAACATGGATCAAAGTGATATAAAAATAATAAAATCATAAATCAGTATATATAAATTTTTGGATCATTTTATACGTTTTCATTTTGAGTTTTAGTCGTGTGTCGATAGAAGGCAGTAAATTTACTGTGACTACAAAATTTACAATGACAGGACCCCTCTATACTATCTATCCTTTTTGCAGTAAACAAACCTCATTGACATTATCAATGACACATCATGCGTCACTAGGTCAATCACATGGCCTACCGTGAAACACGACAATGGAGAGTTCGGTTTCTGCCTTTCTATCACTCTTGCTTATTCGCTCGATAGAGAGGCAGATAAAGAAAATACGACTTTAGCGTTTCGCGGTAGGCCACCTGTAAACAAACCGCCTTGGTCCATCAATGTCATAGTGATAACTTGTCAAAAAACTGTTTAAGGCCTAGTGTGTATAAGTTACTCTATGGTTTACTAAACAAATTAGTGCTGCACTCTGGCGGCAGGACATTGCAGTAATACTCCATATTCAAAGTTAATTAAATTGGTGTATTTATATTTATTGCAGACCATTCTCAGCCGGGAAGCAGCGCTCCGTGTTCGTGACCCGTGCCTCGCGGGTCGCTTGTGCAGCGTATGAGCTCCGCATATTGACTGATCTGGCTGTTGCCAGTGCGAGTGTTTATGGAGATATTGAAGACTGGACGCAGGAGGTCGAGGTTAACGAGGTGAGAACGTGCTTATTGAGAACCATTATGCTTTAAGAACCATTACAGGGTGTGGATTTTTTAGTGAATTTTTAAAGTGACCATAATTTTTAAAGAACATGAGTTTTTTTGTATTTTTATGATAACTGTTATGACTTGGTCTATCATCCGTTTACGGCTTGACGTCGAATTCTGGGACACCCTGTATAGGAACAATTCTTTTTGTATTTGGAAGGTGATTTCATATATTTTAAGCATAAAAATAAAACAATGTGTTTATATATTTATTTTTACTTTAAAACTATAGTAGTGTGAACACGTTTTTTGAAAAATAAAATACCAGCCTGTATCTCACGAACCGTGATAGCTAGACAGTTGAAATTTTCACAGATGATGTATTTCTGTTGCCGCTATAACAACAAATACTAAAAACAGAATAAAATAAAGATTTAAGTGGGGCTCCCATACAACAAACTTGATTTTTGTCCGAAGTTAAGCAACGTCGGGCGGGGTCAGTACTTGGATGGGTGACCGTTTTTTTTTGTTGCCTTTTTTTGCATTATGGTACGGAACCCTTCGTATGCGAGTCCGACTCGCACTTGTCCGGTTTTTATTCATCATCATCATCATCATTATCTCAACCTATATACGTCCCACTGCTGGGCACAGGCCTCCTCTCGAGCGCGAGAGGGCTTGGGCCATAGTCCCCACGCTAGGCCAATGCGGATTGGGGACTTCACATACACCTTTGAATTTCTTCGCTGATGTATGCAGGTTTCCTCACGATGTTTTCCTTCACCGAAAAGCGACTGGTAAATATCAAATGATATTTCGTACATAAGTTCCCAAAAACTCATTGGTACGAGCCGGGGTTTGAACCCGCGACCTCCGGATTGTAAGACGCACGCTCTTACCGCTAGGCCACCAGCGCTCTCTTCCGGTTTTTATTATTTATACCTATTGTTATTATTTGGGTTGATATCTGATTCTGTTCTGTCTCCCAGGTGATAGTGTGCACTTCCCCCGTGTTCCGTCAGCTACTTGAAGACGGCGTCATCACCATGACCAGGGTAAACGTGCTAGTCGTTGACAGCTGCCATCTAGTGCACACCGACGCAGACTTGCAAACAGTAAGTACAATCGCCAATACAAATATCTGAACACGCCTCTAATGTAATCATTTATTTATACAGTATGTGTCTGACCATGGGACTTCAAATCCAGGGTTTGATTTTACTAGCTAAATTGAGCTACTTTTACTAAGGGACCAACTCTAAAATCGGGGAATTTTTTTTTGGGTTTTCCATAGAAAACGTCGACTACTGATCAGCCAAAATGTATGAAAAAGTAAAAATTTTCAAATCATTATAAAAAAATCCGTTCACAATTATGTATTTGCTATATAGAATTGTACATTGGAAGTTAAACATGCGCTGGTGGCCTAGCGGTAAGAGCGTGCGACTTACAATCCGGAGGTCGCGGGTTCAAACCCCGGCTCGTACCAATGAGTTTTTAGGAACTTATGTACGAAATATCATTTGATATTTACCAGTCGCTTTTCGGTGAAGGAAAACATCGTGAGGAAACCTGCATATATCTGCGAAGAAATTCAAAGTTGTATGTGAAGTCCCCAATCCGCATTGGGCTAGCGTGGGGACTATAGCCCAAGCCCTCTCGCGCTCGAGAGGAGGCCTGTGCCCAGCAGTGGGACGTATAGAGGCTGAGATGATGATGATGATGATATTTTAATTTTTTTCCCATCATTCTACGTGCTTGATCCCACGGACATAAATCACAAACTGACAGTGACGTTCAATCATGCCAACCGTAAAAAAAAAACAATCCAAAGGGTGCATTCAGAAATGAAGTTTGAACATGAAGTAAAGTTTTTATCAAAGTAAACCCAGAAATCAAAGTACCTTTATTTCTCTATTTCGTACAATGAAGTGTTTACTTACTTCTCCAGATTTTTAATAAACCAATTCTTCAACAGATAATGGACCTCTACAAGTCGAGTCCATCTCAGCCGCGGGTCCTGGGGCTGACGTACCCCCTCTTCCCCGCCAAGAGATCGGACCCTGGTGCTGAGAACACGCCTGATGAGAAGGAGGAATCATGTCTGTATACGCACTTTTGCAATAGAGTATTTGACTGTATTTAATAGTTATTTGTTTTACAAGGGTTTACAAAGGGGTTACAAAGGTGCTGTTTAACCGCTCGTGCTAATATAAAAAAATGGAATCTTGAGCGTTGCGAGGGCTTCAAAGCACGAGGGTTAAACAAAAAATTGCCCCCGAGTGAAACACAAAATTTTTCATCACATCAACTCGAAGCAAATATTAAATGTAAAATATCAAACAAAATCAAATCCAAATGAATGTTATTAAATATGTATTTATCACCCAAAATCATCATTTAACAGTCAAATCTACCAGCAAACATAAGAAAACAACTCAAAATTGGCAACTCAAAGAACATAGAAGTATTCAAATGTTGTGTATAAACTAGAAGAAGAAATACATCTATTTTAACGCTACAACAGAGTACATGACGACGACGATTGACGACCAGTCTGGCCTAGTGGGTAGTGACCTTGCCTGCGAAGCCGATGGTCCCGGGTTCGAATCCCGGTAAGGGCATTTATTTGTGTGATGAACACAGATATTTGTTCCTGAGTCATGGTTGTTTTCTATGTATATAAGTATATATTTATCTATATAAGTATGTTTATATCGTCGCCTAGTACCCATAGTACAAGCTATGCTTAGTTTGGGGCTAGGTCGATCTGTGTAAGATGTCCCCAAAATTTATTTAATTACATGAAAAAGAAAGAAAGGCATGCGGGCATAAAAGACATTAAACACATGTCAATCTGTAGAAATCTATATTGTGTTCTATATTATGTTGTAATTTTTCCAAACAGGTGCCAAACAAATCACCGAAGGCAGCCTACAAGAGTTCGGTGTTTGTGAGAACGTGGACGACTTCGAGATGTACAGCAAGCTGGAGTGGAACATCAGGAGGCTGGAGGAGAGGCTGTGCAGCCAGATGGATCTGGCTGAAGACATGGACGGCGGGAAAAGGTATGGTTTCATTTTTGTTAGCATGATTCGCAGGTGTATGGTTTGTCACCCAGCTGTATGATTTCTCGCGACATGTTTCGCGGGTGCATGGTTTGTCGCGACGAGTTCGAGATGTACAGCAAGCTGGAGTGGAACATCAGGGAGCTGGAGGAGAGGCTGTGCAGCCAGATTTATCTGGCTGAAGACATGGAAGGCAGGAAAAGGTACGTTTTCATTTTTGTCAACATTCTTCGCAGGTGTATGGTTTGTCGACCGTGTGATCATGTGTAATCTTCTATCTATTTATCGTTCTAACTAAAACTTAAATTGAATAAATAATTGGCTGTGCTATTATGTTATTGTTCTTTGTTAAATAATTAGTTACCGTTAACCGGGGTTAATAAGGATAGCGGGGTGAATAGGGATAACCGTAAACGACATTTACATGATAATTTCTTAAAATCTACTGAAATAATAGTAGATATTGCATGACACAATAGTCATAATCAATGTCAATCAGTCAATGTATCTGATAATAAACTGAGTAAACTCCAAAGACCACTAGCTTGGACGGCGAAAGAATTGATAATACATATTAGGATAGGACAACTAATATTACTCTTGTTATAGGTTCACTGGCGCCCCCTGTAAACCCAAAGAGCTGATAGTGGCATACGCCGTGAGCCGGCCCGTCTGCTCCGACTATGAGGAGTTGGACACCTTCATGAGAAACGCAGTGAACAATGTGACAGAGTTCTTAGAGGAGCACAGGTAATGGTGGTATTCTACTTGTCCAATTATCATATCATGTCATTTATTTTCATAATAGAATTTTACAATCGCTTTGTGACGACATACAGTAATATTTATTTACTTAAAAATTAAATAACATATACATTATCTATGTTCTATTTAATTGTGATGTGTGATGAGATGCAAATACACATTGGACTGGTGGAATACCACCCTAAGCCATGTTTGTACAACAGTGCATTTACCCATAAATTCGCCATTGGTTACATATTTCGCAGTTATATGGTTTGTACCCAGTGTGGCAACTTTGTTTTTAAAAGAGATTATTTCTTGATAGGTACGACCCCACGGAAATCTATGGCGAGGATTTATATGAGGAGTTTATGAATATCCCTAACCCGACAATTGATCCTAAGCTGATATTCAAGCAGTTTCTCTACGTTTTGGACGAGCTGGGTAAGTTTATTTTAGGATTTTTAAGCGTATTGCCCGATTCTAATTTTAAGATACGCCAGTTAATAGATCTAGAAACGATATGGATTAGGATTGAAGTTCGAATCGGGCAGTAAGTCTTTTATTGTATTTTATAAACACGAAGGGTGACAGGTGTCATCACAATTCAACTTTGGGAGGTTTGGCGTTTTAAGGTTATGAATTGTATGGAAATGATACCAGTCACCGTACACTTCGTGTTTGAAAAATACTATATATTATTTCAAAAAGAATAGAATATTCTTTATTACCATGACTCAGTAAAAGAAATAGCAGCAGGAAAAACAATTGATTAAAAATTTATAGAGGCAGACATCACGACGTATTATCACTAAATAGCTATCTGTTGCAGACGACCTTTGGGTTTTTTTTCTTATTTTTTTTATATTTTTGATCCGATTGCCATTATTTTATTTGTAGAATTGTTGGCATTTTTAATTTATCATCCGGATTTTTGACGATTTCAATCAGTAAATATTCTTTGTTTAACATAATATTATACGAATTTGCTATGACTTAATCTAAAATATATAGAAAAAGAAATAGTTTATTCGTGGCATAAAAATAGGTAACAGACAAAAGAGAAAAAAAGAGGAACAAAAATAAATAAATAAATTACACTTAACATTACAACATATATCATTACATAACAGAACAAGTAAATAGCCACGAAATGGTCCCGACTCAGCATGGATATAATGGAGCAAATATGATATAATCGCTTAAGATAATATTTTTTTACAGGTCCATACGGTGCCGACAAAGCTGCATTTTCCCTGCTAACTAAATTAGAGAAACTCAAAATCAAAGTTCCATACGAAAGGCATTTCCTGCTACTCTGTCTATGTACTACAGTATTAGTTAAAATCCGGTGCTACGCTGATCTAATTTTCTCTAAATACTCTGAGTTAGATAGGATTACCACTTTTTCCACACCAAAAGTACTCAGATTTATTGAAATATTAGCTCAATTTGAAAATAATGACGGTGAAAATGATAAAACTGATGAAAAAGCGATAACTGATAAAAATAATGATGAAAATCAAACTGAAAAGACAGATAATGTAACTAAAGATGATATTAATGATAAAATTACTTTAAATGGTTATACCACTATAAATAGTAATGAAGATGAAGAAAAGCAGAATGATAATAAAATAAATACTAATGACATTGACGTAGAAAAAGAGAATGATAGTAAAAATTTAACGAAAAAGATGTTAGACGATATAGAAGAATGCGATTTTGTAGCACTAAGCAATAAAATCGAAGATAAAGTTAATACTTACGAGGCTAACTTAAAGGAAATACACGATTTAAGTATAGATTTGAATAAACTTGATGTTAACAAAGAATCTAACACAAAAATTGAAACAACCGAAGTTAAAACTGAAATGGATCTTACGGATCCCCGGTCGCTCCTGTTCCCTAGACGGATGCCCAGGGTTCGGGGCCGGGGGAGGGTCCAAAGGAACGTGGTACGGAACCAGCAGGCCCAGATGAACCCTGACGCGTTGTGTGGCATCGTGTTCATGAATGAACCTATCATGGCGAAGATTATGTTCCTAGTTGTTGTGGTGAGTACTGCAGGTTTCTTTACTGTGTACAATAAAACACTTTAAACACTCCCGTTTTGTACAGTCAACAACAGAGCTATGAATACAGGCAAAGTGTCAAAAATATGTATACAGTACTTTATTGCCTGTACATTAAGGTCGTGTATACATATTTTTGGCACTTTGCCTGTATTCATAGCTCTGTTGTTGACTGTACACATACAGGGTCATTTTTGGACCGTTAGCCATATTGTGCGAGGTGATTAGGTAGGCCATACTGAACAACTTTTTCTATGGGACCAACCCCGAAATCCCAAAAAAAATTTGGCCTTCCCATAGAAAACGTCGACATCCACTCAACCAACTATGAAGCGGGCAAAAAAATTTTTGTGATTTCGGAGTTGGTCCCATAGAAAAAGTTGTTCAGTATGGCCTACCTAATCACCTCGCACAATATGGCTAACGGTCCAAAAATGATCCTGTATATAATTACACGAACGGGTTTATCGCGATATAATATCATTGTTTTTACCTTAAATTCAGTATCAGCTGAGTTGCACCATCTGTGTTCACTGTGTACAGTCAAGGTATAATATCGACACGGACAAAGTGCCAACAATATGTATACACGACCTTCTAGCTCGTACATTGAGATACAAAGTCTGTTTGGTAAACCGGAGGCCTCTGAGACTTATCTCTGTAAAATAAGTACAAAATGATTCGTAAGGATTGCTAATTTAACAAATCCACACTAGAGACAAACCATACCACTGCGAATATGTCACCAACAAGTTCATTGTAACTTTTTAGAACATGAATTGCAGGATCTATCTCGGTTCGACCCCGTCTGTCCGGTTAAGCGCGCAGTATGTTGCTTGTAGCAGTGCCGCGGTCACCGCGGAGCTTATTTAAATAAATCACATCAGGGACAAACCATACAACTGCGAAATGTGTAACTTACTAACAAGTTAATTGTATTGCAGGATTTGTCCCGGTTCGAACCCCGTCTGTCCGGTGTGAACGCGCAGTATGTAGCGTGCGGTGGTGCCGCGGATACCGCGGAGCTGAGAAGACATGCGCGTGCACGCGAGGACGCGCTGAAAAAGTAAGTATATTTGATTAATTTTGAGCTGTGGTAAAGATTAAAAAAACAATCAAACTTGAAAAAGGGACCCCAACCCGTTTCGTCCTAGAGTGGCAATTCAGACTGATCTTTCCTTTATCTAAAACGCACTGAGAGTACATTACTTTCTTATTCCAAAATTTTAATTGCAGTCATGAAACTATATTTTAAATTATAAAATAAACATGAATTTAAGGCATCCTGCACTGTTTTCTAGAAGTAACAGAGAATGTATATATATATTGAATCGTAGCGACGTTATGGACACAAAAACGAGTAGCATACATGAAACTTTCAGCCCATACGCCTATGATCGCCAAAGGCGTCAAGTAACTCGCGCGGCAATGCAACGCCATCCATATGTGTGGCGTTCAAAGTGTGAAGTGTGGAATAAGAATATGAATAATGTATTAGAAAAACCCTATTGCTAATGTTACATTGTGCATGAACTTTTACAATTTACGTACATTGTTACCTGTACCTGAACTAGGAATATGATCCTGTATCTCAGGCAAAGAGATAATATACTAATTTTAAGAACAATAAATGTGCGTGCTTAGTTCAATTCATAATTCCATTCCTCTCAATAAATTGCAAAAACCAAAGATGGTGATCTAAATAAGCTTTTTATATCTCAGGTTTCGTATGCACGACTGTAACCTGCTGCTGGCGACGTCAGCTCTAGAGGAGGGCATTGACCTGCCGCGGTGCAATCTCGTGCTACGGTGGGACGTGCCGACTTCGTGAGTTTATTATATTCTTTTCACCACACCAGCTCGGAAAGGCTTACTTTGCACTTCAAAAATTGATAGCAAAGTTGCATTTTATTCACATGTGAGGCAAAGTAAAGAAATGCAAATTTTGAGTTGTTTTCTTATGTTTGCTGGTAGAATTGACTTTTAAATGACGATTTTGAATGATAAATATTTAATAACATTCATTTGGATTTGATTTTGTTTGATATTTTACATTTTAATATTTGCTTCGGGTTGATGTGGTGAAAAATTTTGTGTTTCACTCGGGGGCAAATTTTGTTTTACCCTCGTGCTTTGAAATCCTTGCATCGCTCAAGATTCCATTTTTCGAACCACTCGCTACGCTCGTACTTCAATTTTGGAATCTTTTGCTTGCTCGGGTATCAATATTAGCACGAGCGGTTAAACAACAACTTTGCCCCCTTGTAAAACAAATAACTATTTTTTACAGGTATCGGTCTCACGGGCTGTGCCGCGGGCGCGCACGCGCGCCGCGCGCGGCGTGCGCGCTGCTGGCGGGCGCGGCGCGCGCGCAGCAGCTGCTGCAACACGTCGCAGTCTACCGGGAGCTCGACCAGGTTTCCATCATGTCTTGTCATGTTTTATTACACGAACGACGGATATGTCGGCGGCCGATCGTAAGATCAGGCCATAGACTAGGAATCCTCTAGACCGAGCATAGTCGCGCTAACCCCTCTGCCACGCATACGGTAATTTTACTCCATGTTCGAGTCGAAAGTGTCTTTGTGTGACGTCCGTGTCTTCGATCGCACCCCCGCATTTTCGGCATCATCGGTTGCATAAAATAATTGCTCTAAACTCGGTCTAGAGGATTCCTAGTCTATGGATCAGGCATATCATGAAATTCCTAGGCATATCGTGAAACGGAAAATCTATGACTCGTTCCCTAAGTCGACGGAACCTGAAGCATCTGAAGCAGCCTAACGAACCTATCTTACCTATATGTATATTGGTTTAATGTGACTATCCTCAAAACAATACACAGGAACATTACGATCTGCCTGATCTTACGATCGGCCGCCGACAGATATATCCGAATCGCAGGTCCAAGGCCAAAGACGGATTGTTCATTATTGTTTTGTGAAGTCAGGTCCTTTTTGTTAAATTTGAACGACTGTTTTTTTTTTCTAGATCATAAGCCGCAAATGCGGCTGCGGCATCCAGGACGAGCCGCCACAGCAAGAGGAAGATCACGCAGATGCCTTCACTGCGCTCGTGATTCCCTACTCTCCCTCGGCCAACCTAGAAAAAGATACAGAAGTTGAAGTTGATAAAGAAAATGATTCAGTTAAGGAAAACAATGATAATAATGATAAATATTATAATAAAGATGTAATAAGTAAAGATATTGAAAATCAAAATGAAGAATATCTAGTCAAAAGCAAGAAAGGAACATCTATAGAGATAATTAGTCAAATAACTGAAGATAATGATTTTATAAAAAATAATGAAGATATTACAAATGCCGATTCAAAGGAAAAGTCCAAAGAAGATAGCGTAGAATCGAAAGTTAGTGAAATAAGAACTAGTGGTGAAAGTGAAAGTGAAACTAATTTAGAGTGTAATAAGTGTAATAGAAAGAGGAGTGGTGTGGATAAGGAGTGTTGTGGTGAGGAGGTCAAGAAAGAGGATGTGGCTAGCGTGGACCTCAGTTCCGCTATAGCTTTGATAAATAGGTAAGTCAATTATATAATATCTGGGAGACCGAGCTTTGCTGAGGCACATAAAAACTCAAAATTGCGCGTTGCAACGGGCAAGGTGGCCAAAAGGCTGGCCGTATTTCCTCGCTGTATGGCGATGCTATAGCTCGTTTACGCAATCGCTCAGTAAACAATCTTGATGTGTCTTTTAATTGAAAAACACATTTTAAAAATAAGTTACGGCAAATATGAAACAATCATGAATCTAATACGATCATTTTTTTTAATTTTTTTTTATTATGAATGGGCTTACTCATGGCCACAGACTAGCCGAGGCGTAGACGTGGCCTACGATGGAGCGAGCTCGCCCAGAAGGTGCCTGTTCACTCTTGATTTGAAGATTGCCGGGTTATAAGAACACGGAAATATAGACGCCGGCGAGGAATTCCATTCCTTGGCAGTGCGCATAAGGAAAGTAGAAGCAAAGCGCTTCGTGCGAATTGGTGGAATATCTACCATGTAAGGATGGAAACCGGCCGTGCGTCTGAAAGTCCGATGGTAGAATGGGGACGGTGGAATAAGCTCGTGTAGCTATATTCTTCTGCTTTTATAAGTAATAGTTACTGATTTTTAAAAAGCGTTTTTCAATTAAAAGACATGTCAAGATCGCTTACCTTCATACAAGTTCTTTCTAATGCTAAAAAAACGACCTATAATACGCTGTGCGAAATAGGGGCCAGCCCTCTGGTCACCAGAAGCCTCTATTAGGCGGCCCTACAAGTATTTGTTCAGTCGACGCGCAGTTGGCCCCCATGGCCCCAAAGTTTCAACTCACTTGAATTTTCAATCAATAATAATTGGCCGTATAATTAGCTTAATAATTTCCTTATTTTCGATTTTTTCCTCATCACATCTCAAACTTTTTTAGATACTGCGGCAAACTGCCCTCCGACACATTCACCCGTCTCGCTCCCTCATACCGCACCGAGCGCGTCCACATACGCACCGCCTCGGGCGTGCAGCCCGCGTGGGTGTGCACTCTGCGACTGCCGCTCAACTGCCCCGTCAAATACAACATCGTGGTCAGTATCGCTGCATTAGTGAGACTCGCTATAATCGCTACATCCGCCTCGCTCTCTCATACCGCACCGAGCGAGTCCACATACGGACCGCCTCGGGCGTGCAGCCCGCGTGGGTGTGCACTCTGCGACTGCCGCTCAACTGCCCCGTCAAATACAACATCGTGGTCAGTATCGCTGCATTAGTGAGACTCGCTATAATCGCTACATCCGCCTCGCTCTCTCATACCGCACCGAGCGAGTCCACATACGCACCGCCTCGGGCGTGCAGCCCGCGTGGGTGTGCACTCTGCGACTGCCGCTCAACTGCCCCGTCAAATACAACATCGTGGTCAGTATCACTATCGCTACATTAGTGAGACTCGCTATAATCGCTACATCCGCCTCGCTCTCTCATACCGCACCGAGCGAGTCCACATACGCACCGCCTCGGGCGTGCAGCCCGCGTGGGTGTGCACTCTGCGACTGCCGCTCAACTGCCCCGTCAAATACAACATCGTGGTCAGTATCGCTGCATTAGTGAGACTCGCTATAATCGCTACATTCGCCTCGCTCTCTCTTACCGCACCGAGCGAGTCCACATACGGACCGCCTCGGGCGTGCAGCCCGCGTGGGTGTGCACTCTGCGACTGCCGCTCAACTGCCCCGTCAAATACAACATCGTGGTCAGTATCGCTGCATTAGTGAGACTCGCTATAATCGCTACATCCGCCTCGCTCTCTCATACCGCACCGAGCGAGTCCACATACGGACCGCCTCGGGCGTGCAGCCCGCGTGGGTGTGCACTCTGCGACTGCCGCTCAACTGCCCCGTCAAATACAACATCGTGGTCAGTATCGCTGCATTAGTGAGACTCGCTATAATCGCTACATCCGCCTCGCTCTCTCATACCGCACCGAGCGAGTCCACATACGGACCGCCTCGGGCGTGCAGCCCGCGTGGGTGTGCACTCTGCGACTGCCGCTCAACTGCCCCGTCAAATACAACATCGTGGTCAGTATCGCTGCATTAGTGAGACTCGCTATAATCGCTACATCCGCCTCGCTCTCTCATACCGCACCGAGCGAGTCCACATACGGACCGCCTCGGGCGTGCAGCCCGCGTGGGTGTGCACTCTGCGACTGCCGCTCAACTGCCCCGTCAAATACAACATCGTGGTCAGTATCGCTGCATTAGTGAGACTCGCTATAATCGCTACATCCGCCTCGCTCTCTCATACCGCACCGAGTGAGTCCACATACGGACCGCCTCGGGCGTGCAGCCCGCGTGGGTGTGCACTCTGCGACTGCCGCTCAACTGCCCCGTCAAATACAACATCGTGGTCAGTATCGCTGCATTAGTGAGACTCGCTATAATCGCTACATCCGCCTCGCTCTCTCATACCGCACCGAGCGAGTCCACATACGGACCGCCTCGGGCGTGCAGCCCGCGTGGGTGTGCACTCTGCGACTGCCGCTCAACTGCCCCGTCAAATACAACATCGTGGTCAGTATCGCTGCATTAGTGAGACTCGCTATAATCGCTACATCCGCCTCGCTCTCTCATACCGCACCGAGCGAGTCCACATACAGACCGCCTCGGGCGTGCAGCCCGCGTGGGTGTGCACTCTGCGACTGCCGCTCAACTGCCCCGTCAAATACAACATCGTGGTCAGTATCGCTGCATTAGTGAGACTCGCTATAATCGCTACATCCGCCTCGCTCTCTCATACCGCACCGAGCGAGTCCACATACGCACCGCCTCGGGCGTGCAGCCCGCGTGGCTTGTACCAACTTGTACCAACTTGTACTATGGGTGCTAAGCGACGTTATACATACTTATATACATTCAAAACAACTATGACTCAGGAACAAATTTTAATATTTGTGTTCATCACACAACTAAATGCCCTTACCGGGATTCGATCCCAGGACCACCGGCTTCACAGGCACCTGCTATACCAGACCAGTTGCCATTTTATTGTATTGTGTGTTATCTATCTTTGTGTCACTTGTATATTAAATTATTTTGCAAATTGTAATTGTGTGTCACTAACCTTAATTAATTTCAATATTTGTTGTACTACTAACACTATATGGATATCTATGATTCAAAATAAATAAATAATTGAATTTAATTGAATATTTATACTTGTTACAGGGTCACCCAATGCCGACACGAGTGCTGGCGCGAAGAATGGCGGCGTTGCAAGCGTGTAGGATACTACACAAATCTGGGGAACTCGACGATCATCTGATGCCTATAGGTAATTATATAGCGGCATGTTGGCTAATATCACTACACCTTATAAAACAGTGGTTCGTGGTTCCTTTTCAGTCCGGTCACCCCTATGATTAACTAGGGAACCTGATTTTACCCCTCCTCCCAATGGTAATAAAACATGAAACGTGTACGTTTATTGTATTGTTAAATTAGGTTAGCTTATTACCCCCGTAAAATACCAGTTTTAACCCCCCCCCCCCGGGGGGTAATTACCCCCAGTTTAGGAACCACTGTTATAAAACAAAGTCCTCCGACCGTCTGTCTTTTTGTATGCTCGCGATAAACTCCAAAACTACTGACTTTCATGCGGTTTTCATCTAATCTTTTATCAAAAATGTTATATTTATTTAACCTTTATTGCACAAAAAAAACTTTACAGTACAAAAGGCGGACTTAATGCCATGAGGCATTCTCTACCAGTCAACCTTTAGGCAAAGCAGAGAGATTGATTATATTGATTTGATTAATTTGTAATATGTTGTTGTTTTATTTTAGGCAAGGAGAACTTCAAGGCGGGTGAGTTAGAAGCTTGCGCCGAGGCCGACGCGAGGCCTGGCACCACGAAGAGGCGGCAATACTATTATAAAAGGGTAACTATTGTTTTACATAGATTTTTGTTAAAATTCTTTGATTTGTTAAAGGGAGGAAACAGTTATTGATTGTTTAGTATTTTTACAATAAAGAAATCTTATCTTATCTTATCAAACAGACAGGGTACGCTGACAGATGTCTAATCAATACAATTTTGCGAGATTTGGCGCCTTAAGTTTATAAATTGTATAGTGTGACACCAGTCACAGTACCCCTCAGGTTTGATAAAACTATCGGGATAAGTTCGTTCGTATTTTTTTAACTTTTAGAGTACATATCAATAAGAATGTAGACAAGGTATGGGTACAGTCACCTCCAATAATATGTTACACAACGAAGGCCGCATAAATATCTGACACGATCTTATTTGTAGAGCCATAAGAGCGTGTCACATATTTTTGCGGCGTTCGAAGAGTAACATATTATTGCAGGTGACTGTACTTATGTTAATGCAAAATGTCGGTTTAAAGTTATCTATCATTGACGTATATCTTTGAGATATTACAGGAATGCCTCTTATTTCAGACAGCGCGAGCCTTCACAAACTGCGAGCCAATTGTAGACACCACGGACGAGCAGCTGGCCGAAGAGACAGACGGACAGACAGAGCCAATTGCCAGTAAGTTTACAGTTCGATATTTTCTCAACACGCAAAGTTATGGCAGTAGGGCGACACTCATTCTTCCGGGCATTCTCGGCTCCGTTCGGTTCAGCATTCATCATCATCTCAGCCACAAGACGTCCACTGCTGAACATAGGCCTCCCCCTTGGACCTCCATTCGTACCGGTTGGAAGCGACCCGCATCCAGCGTCTTCCGGCGACCTTAACAAGGTCGTCCGTCCATCTTGTGGGTGGACGTCCTACGCTGCGCTTGCTAGTCCGTGGTCTCCACTCGAGCACTTTTCGACCCCATCGGCCATCTTCTCTGCGCGCAATGTGGCCTGCCCATTGCCACTTCAGCTTGCTAATCCGGTGGGCTATGTCGGTTTAGTTCGTCTACGTATCACCTCATTTCTGATTCGATCACGCAGAGAAACTCCGAGCATAGCCCTCTCCATAGCTCGTTGAGCGACTTTGAATTTTGAGATGAGGCCGATAGTGAAAGACCACGTTTCGGAGCCGTAAGTCATCACTATTTCATCGGTTCAGCATTGCTCCGAGCAATTATTAAGGTTGGCACAAGTTGACGTCCCTTTGCGTGCCCACAGATAAGATAATGACCTGAATTTTGACAACCCTAAATAGCCGAAAGGGATAGTGCCATACATAAGAAAAGGACAGCATGATTCCTGAATCGCTCTCTAAGGAAGGTTGTAGGAAGTAGGGAGTGCTTCCGGTACCGGTTTTCTATACAAATACAGAACCGGAACCGGTAATTCCCGGTTCTCGCCATACAAACTCAGAACCCTTTTATTCCGTACGGTGGTACAGTCAAATGTAAAAATATGGGTGCACAAATTATCTAAAAAATGTATGTCTCTTATGTCAGCGAATGTCTCTTGTGAATGTATGTCTCTTAGCTCTTATGTCAACGAAATGGGAACTATGGGACATATTTTTGAATAAATTGTCTACATATAATATTTTAAACTTTCGCGTTTTGAACACATATCAACTCACATCTATAGACGGGTCTAACGCGAATTTTATTCAATCACCTTGATTTACCGATGTTTTGACATTTTGCTGGGACATCAGTCAGCCGCGACCACGACCAGTGAAACCTGTGTCGAAACGTCGGTAAATCGAGGTAATTGAATGAAATCCGCGTTAGACCCGTCTACAATAATGTGAGTTAATGAAGTTGTCTACACCCATATTTTTACACTTGACTGTACTTATTCGTTTTGTTAATGATTATTCTGAATACTTGTTACAGGTAGCAACGTGCTATACGCTATAGCCTGCACGCTCTGGTGCGCGCTACCCGAGCGGTATAACACAAGGGGCAGGCGGCTCCACGCGCCACAGCTAGCGAGACAAGCGTGCGGTGTGCTCATGCGAGTACAACAACCGGACAGGTATCTTCTACTTGTTCAACCTGGCGTTGTCCCGACCTAGAGCCAGGGTCCGCTTTCCTGCTCAATCTTCTCCACTTTGCCCGGCCTTCGGCACCCTCAGGTGTGAGATTGTTCTCTTCCAAGCGAGGTAACAGTTAAGCCACATTTTCGGGTAGTTATAACATTATTGGTTAACCAACCAAATACAAAACCGCCTGGATCTGTCACTGAACGACCTGACTTTAACCTACATTATTTGATCGTGTCTCGTTCTAGCTCTTGATCGGTAGATTTTGTTTACTTTTATTTAAATACCTAAAGATACAGAGTATAAAACCAGCATATGTTATATTGACGACCGGTCTGGCCTAGTGGGTAGTGACCCTGCCTGCGAAGCCGATGGTCCTGGGTTCGAACCCCAGTAAGGGCATTTATTTGTATAATGATACAGATATTTGTTCCTGAGTCATGGGTGTTTTCTATGTATTTAAGTATTTGTGTATTATATATATCGTTGTCTGAGTACCCACAACACAAGCCTTCTTGAGCTTACTGTGGGACTTAGTCAATCTGTGTAAGAATGTCCTATAATATTTATTTATTTATTTATTTATGTTCCGCAGATTGCAGATCCCATCGTTCCCGGTGTACACGCGGTCCGGCGAGGTGCGCGTGACCGTGGCGCCCGCCGCGCACGCCGACACCAGGCTCAGCCCGCGCAGGAAGCTACTCATCACGAGGTACATTAAGATACAAGTGCGAAAAGTAGGAAATTCGCAACGAGTGGCTTTAAATTGAAAGTATTGAAACACGACCGAAGGGAGTTGCGAATTATCTATTCGCACATATATCGTGCAATGTTATACAGTACATACTTACTTACTGCCGTGGCGCAGCGATCCGAAGTGGATCTTGGCCTCTGACACTAAGGAACGCCATGCTTCTCTGTCTAGCGCCGTTTCTGTCCAATCGACGGCACCGAGCTCGTTCAGATCTTTCACGACCTCATCGCACCAGCGATACCTAGGACGCCCAACCGGTCGTCGACCATCCGGACGGCCCGAGTACGCTCTCCAAACCGCTCGATCTTCACCCATACGGACCACGTGCCCGAGCCATCTGAGTCTTGAGGCTTTCGTTTCTCCTACTATATTGGGTTCGGCCACTAGATCTTCGATTTCCTGGTTCCGGCGTATGCCATGGCTCGTGGAAGATACGCAGGAACCAGGGCGGAGAAGATACAGTACATATGACCCTTTAAATTTATGCCAATTACCGCGCTAGGGCGATAAAGTAGCAGCATATGTACAGTCAACTGTAAAAATATGGGTGTAGCCAACTTATTCGAAAATATGTCCTTAATTCACTGACATAAGAGCTATAGGACATATTTTTGAGATGATTTGTGCACCCTTATTTTTACAGTTTACTGTACTGTAAATTATTTTATATTTTTTTATTTATATTTTTATCAAATGGATTGGGCGCTTTTATAGTTTCCCGTGTTCGTCCACGGCACCTATACGATTTATCGACAAGAAAAAGTGACCGAATACAACATTTTGATTTCATTTTGGATAACAATAAAAGAGCTTAAAATTTTCAAATGTGCAGTCAAGCGTGAGTCGGACTTATGTACGGAACCCTTTTGGCACGCGAGTCCGACTCGCACTTGACCGGTTTTATTTCTATGGTGCGCAGGTTCATGCGTTTCGTGTTCGCGGACGTGCTGCGCGTGCGCCGGCGCGGCATGACGCTCGAGCCGGAGGCCTGCACACACAACAACTACTACGTAGTGCCCACTGTTAAAGGTACGATAATTCCGCTACTCGACGCTAGATGTCCACTGCGAAAATAATAGTCGTGTTGGTACCAAAACTGATACACGGTGTAACATGAGGAAATCGAATAATTTTAACAGCGTATTCCTGATCATATTTAGAGACAAAATGTCCTATAAACTTTTTTGAGATTCGCCTAGTTTCAGAGATAATATTAATTAAAAAAAAACAAGTTTTTATTGTTACATAGTGTAAAAGGCCTGTTTGATGGTGATGTTGCTGCTATGGGACGTAGTCTAAATATCCTTATTGATAGATGTCAAAAAGTGACAAGTAACACTTTGCAAAAAGTAGGTTTTACGAAAAAAAAAATGTAAAAATCAATTTTAAGTGACAACGTTACCAATAACATTTATTTTTTATGTACAAATACATTTAAAAAATTGAAAAAACAAAATAACAATTTTTTTTGGCGAAATTGACTTAAACTCATATTACATTTTTTCCTACTTTTGACCTCAGAAATGCGTGGTTAAAATTATTCGGTATCCTCATGTTGCACCGTGTATATGGAGTGAGCACTCTTCTTCTTCTTCCTCGCGTCATCCCGGCATTTTGCCACGGCTCATGGGAGCCTGGGGTCCGCTTCACAACTAATCCCAGGATTTGACGTAAACACTAGTTTTTAAAAATCCACCGCCATTTGACCTTCCAACTCAGGGGGGAAACTAGGCCTTATTGGGATTAGTCCGGTTTCCTCACGATGTTTTTCTTCACCGAAAAGTGACTAGTAAATATCAAATGAAAAAAAAACTCATTGGTACGAGCCGGGATTTGAACGCGAACAAAGTCGCACGCTCTTACCGCTAGGCCACCAGCGCTTCGTATGTAGTGAGCACTCTATTTTTACTATATTTCTCTATTCTGTTACCTTCAAATCAAAAGTGAACAGGCACCTTCTGGGCGAGCTCCATCGTAGGCCACGTCTACGCCTTTGGCTAGTCTGTGGCCATGAGTAAGCCCATTCATAATAAAAAAAAAACCAAAATACTATTAAAATGTAACAGTAAACAAACCAGACGGCAGCACTAAAGTGGACATCGACTGGAAGTTCCTGGAGCAGATATATCAGTACACAGAAGAAAAGGCGCACGCCGAGCTAGAGAAACCGGTGCTGTGGGCGGAAGAAGGGAAGAACGAAGAAAAACGGCCCGGGGAAGGCGAAGTATGGGCGAGGAAAGACGATGACACTAAAGTGAGTATTTATATTATTAAGAAGGTGTTTATGTAGAAGCCCGTGCTGTGGACGGAAGAAGGGAAGAACGAAGAAAAACGGCCCGGGGTAGGCGAAGTTTGGGCGAGGAAAGACGATGACACGAAAGTAAGAAATTACGTTTAAATTATTATTGTTTTTTATTAAACATGTAGAAGCCAGTAGTTTTCATCGAATTCAAACAACACCAAGTGACAAAAACAAGTGAGTCTAAACCGTAAAATTATTCAAAGCCAGTAGTTTAATAACAAATATTAGCAGTACATGGGAGAGAAGATGGAAGAAGGGAAGAACGAAAAAACGGCCAGGGGAAGGCGAAGTGTGGACGAGGACGGAGGATGACGCTAAAGTTATTATATTATTAAGGTGGTATTTATGTAGAAGCCGGTGCTATGGACGGAAACAGGGAAGAACGAAGTGGAGGCAAATAAAAACGGCCTGTGGAAGGCGAAGTATGGACGAGGAAGGAGGATGACGCTAAAGTTATTATATTATTAAGGTGGTATTTATGTAGAAGCCGGTGCTATGGACGGAAACAGGGAAGAACGACCAAAAACGGCCCGGGGAAGGCGAAGTGTGGGCGAGTAAGGAGGATGACGCTAAAGTGAGTATTTATATTATTAAGATGGTATTTATGTAGAAACCGGTGCTATGGACGGAAACAGGGAAGAACGAAGAAAAACGGCCCGGGGAAGGCGAAGTGTGGGCGAGGAAAGACGATGACACTAAGTATAATAACAGATGTTTTCTACTCGTATATTTAAAAAAAAATGTTGTTTTTGTACTACCATAGTCTAATAAAATATGGTCTTCTCTTCCCAGAGTGACACAAGTCTACGTCACAATAACATTGCCACTTTGTATAGCGCTATTGCATATTATCCTACAGCGCTGTCGCATGATGACGTAGGCTTGTGTCAGTCACGTGACCTAGAAAAGACGGGAAGAGAGTACCAGGCGGAGTATATTATTATACCATGTGTACTACACACTACACAGCTCTGATGAGCACAAAAATTATATCGTTTTTGTTTTCAGTCAGAAAACCAGGACAAGAGAAAAGTGAAGAAGATGGACAACCCACTGCTGAAGCCCGGCGAAACCTTCGTGTTTGACCCTGAAAAATACAGGGAGGCGGTCGTCACACCGTGGTACCGCAACCAGGACCAACCCCAGGTACCACCACGCTCCGCGATTGTTGCGCCATCTAGGGACTGTCATCATCATCATCATCTCAGCCATAAGACGTCCACTGCTGAACATAGGCTCCCCCTTGGACCTCCATACGTGCCGGTTGGAAGCGTCCCGCATCCAGCGTCTTCCGGCGACCTTAACAAGGTCGTCTGTCCATCTTGTGGGTGGACGTCCTACGCTGCGCTTGCTAGTCCGTGGTCTCCACTCGAGCACTTTTCGACCCGTACAAGCCTAGGGACTGTATCTTTAGGTATTTAAATAAAATGTAGGTCGAGGTTAACGAGGTGAGGACGTGCATAGTCAGGATTAGGGCATGCTCCCGGGAATTCCCGGTTCTCATATTCCCGGGAATTCCCGGGAATTTTATGGTATCAAAAGAACCGGTACTGAAGACCCGGTACCGGTACTTCCCGGTTCTCATCATATGACTATTTATTCCCATTTCAATAGTAGTAATGTATTAGTACTTTAGCTCGGGACATTATATAACATTTAATAATGGTGCTATGAAACGGGGGACCCAAATAACCCGATAAATTAACCTAGTAAAGTAGGCATTCGTGAAGGCAGGCCGTGCCGTCATATAGTGTTGAGTGCATCGACTACGCTACGGCCGTGTGGCTCGGCCCAGGCGGAGCCTATGTGTGCCGGTTAATTTCGTAAAATAGGTTGGAACGCCAATTAAGTGTTTGTTTATAATAAAATAAGTCATTTATTAATTCTTATGCAATTATTTATATGAAAATAAGTCATTCATAAAGATTGTACGCTAACAGAAACAATTTCTTAAAAGTAATCAAAAGATGCCTTGAGAACCGGGAAGAACCGGGAATCCCGGTTCCGGCCATGCCCAGAACCGGGAAATGAAATTCTTGGTACCGGGACCGGTACTGCATGCCCTAGTCAGGATGGATTATCGGCACACCTCAGTAAAAGATACAACTTAAAAAAAACAATCGATTAAAGATATATAAGTAGATTAATTTATTTCTTATTGAGAATAAAATAATAATATTATCAACGTCAAAATGTTTCTAAATAACATGATCGCAAAAAAAGATCGTCAGATTGTAATATATAATTAATTATAGTTGACATAAATAAAGAGAAAATTCATTATAATAATTAAGCATTAAATAGAAAATATAAAACAATCATAACAAAAATTAAAAATTAAATACAGTAAAGTAAAATGTCAGAGAATAATAATCGTAGCATTTTTATGAGATCATAGTGAGTATAGTAGCTTGCATAGTATAAAGCGGTCAAAATGTATATATTGAACAGGCAATGTTAATAATAGGCTTATCACTGTGTCTTCTCATAACTCATAATTCATAATTTATTGCATAATAATCATGTGGTAGGTACAAGACAGATATTACATTAGGTTAAGTTCTCACATGAACCCTGTTAGGGCACAGCAAATGTTTCTTAAAACTAAACTATAACTAGGACGTGCAGTGCAGGCACATGTATACATAATTTGAAATAAACGCATTTTGATACTTATGTTCAAGGCATAATGGGGTCATCCATTAATTACGTCACACCAATTTCTAGGTTTTTTGACCCCTCGCCCCCCTTGTCACACTTGGTCACATTTGGCAAACCCCTCCCCCCCTAGTGTGACGTCACATTTTTTCTACGAAATCGCCAAATGGAATTAAGTAAATACCTACATAAGTATTATTAATCTTTATTCATCATTTTTCTTAGGCTAGGGTTTTTATAATATGAATATAAAAGTAAAATATAAAAACACTTACAAAACAATAAAAAATACATATAAACACATTATAAAAAACCTAACCTAGGGTGCCGCCAGCAGCGGGGCAAGGCCCAAGCTACCGGTGGTCAGGGCTGCAGAGGGAGGAACCGACGTACTATCCGCGCCGTGTCCAAGATCACCGCCTTCTGCATCTGTCCCTTGATCCAACCACCTTTACATATTTATTAAAATATTTTTGGCGATATAAATATTAGTAATTTTATAACCCAAAACTGCTTAGGAAAGAAAATTAAACGAATAAAAACCATTTTCGTTTTAAAAACTTGTTATTTAAATGTACAGCGAACTAAATAATTTAAATAAATTTTCGGTTACTGATGAAGTTATAGTGACGTCACAAAGTTTGTGTCTCCCCCCTCCCCCATGTCACAATATGTCACATTTTCTTGACCCCCTCCCTCCCCCTAAACGTGTGACGTAATTAATGGATGACCCCTAAGATTAAAAGCTAATATTTATTATTTTATACTTATGTTATTAATTTATTTTTAAATCTCTTCCAGTTCTTCCTAGTAGCCGAAATATGCTCCAACCTGACCCCAGACTCTGAGTTCCCTTCGGACACGCACACAAGCTTCCGTGACTATTACAAGAGCAAATATGGCGTCACACTCACACAGCCGCACCAGCCTCTGTTGGACGTGGACCACACTAGTGCCAGGCTCAATCTGCTCACGCCCAGGTAAATAAGATAAAGATAAGATAAGATAAAGATAAGATTGACCCCAGACTCTGAGTTCCCGTCGGACACGCACACAAGCTTCCGTGACTATTACAAGAGCAAATATGGCGTCACACTCACACAGCCGCACCAGCCGCTGTTGGACGTGGATCACACTAGTGCCAGGCTCAATCTGCTCACGCCCAGGTAAATAAGACAAAGATAGGACAAAGATAAGATAAGATTGACCCCAGACTCTGAGTTCCCATCGGACACGCACACAAGCTTCCGTGACTATTACAAGAGCAAATATGGCGTCACACTCACACAGCCGCACCAGCCGCTGTTGGACGTGGACCACACTAGTGCCCGGCTCAATCTGCTCACGCCCAGGTAAATAAGACAAAGATAGGACAAAGATAAGATAAGATAGCTGTAAGATAAAGATAAGATTGACCCCAGACTCTAGATTCTGTTCAACACACAAGCTTCGGAGACTATTCTTCTTGTTCCTCGCGTTATCCCGGCATTTTGCCACGGCTCATGGGAGCCTGGGGTCCGCTTGACAATTAATCTCAAGAATTGGAGGCACTAGTTTTTTACGAAAGCGACTGCCATCTGACCGGCCAACCCAGAGGGTAAACTAGGCCTTACTGGGATAAGTCCGGTTTCCTCACGATGTTTTCCTTCACCGAAAAGCGGTTGGTAAATATCAAATGATATTTCGTACATAAGTTCCGAAAAACTCATTGGTACGAGCCGGGATTTGAACCCGCGACCTCCGGAGCGCTTCGACATCTCATGCCATCTAAGTATATGTGACGTTCCACGGAAAAAGGTACCTTTTGGCGGCTGGCCCTCACGTCGCATAGCGCTGCAATAATGTTGGAGCGACGTTAATTATAGCGTAAGCGCCAACCGCCATAAGGTACCTTTACCCCAGGGACGTTACATATCAGTTTAAATATTAATTAGTATTTATTTTCAGATACGTGAACCGCAAGGGCGTAGCCCTGCCCGTGTCGTCAGAACGCACCCGGCGCGCCAAGCGCGACCGACTGGACCAGAAGCAGATATTAGTTCCAGAACTGTGCACCGTGCACCCCTTCGCGGCGCCACTGTGGTTCGCCACTGTAGCCCTACCGTGCGTGCTCTACAGGTCGGTTAATATCTACACACATCATCATCATTCTAGCCTTCAGTCGCCCATTGCTGAGTATGCACGCACGCTGAGCACGCACGCACGCAAGGGCGTAGCCCTGCCCGTGTCGTCAGAGCGCACCCGGCGCGCCAAGCGCGACCGACTGGACCAGAAGCAGATATTAGTTCCAGAACTGTGCACCGTGCACCCCTTCGCGGCGCCACTGCGGTTCGCCACTGTAGCCCTACCGTGCGTGCTCTACAGGTCGGTTAATATCTACACACATCATCATCATTCTAGCCTTCAGTCGCCCATTGCTGAGTATGCACGCACGCTGAGCACGCACGCACGCAAGGGCGTAGCCCTGCCCGTGTCGTCAGAGCGCACCCGGCGCGCCAAGCGCGACCGACTGGACCAGAAGCAGATATTAGTTCCAGAACTGTGCACCGTGCACCCCTTCGCGGCGCCACTGTGGTTCGCCACTGTAGCCCTACCGTGCGTGCTCTACAGGTCGGTTAATATCTACACACATCATCATCATTCTAGCCTTCAGTCGCCCATTGCTGAGTATGCACGCACGCTGAGCACGCACGCACGCAAGGGCGTAGCCCTGCCCGTGTCGTCAGAGCGCACCCGGCGCGCCAAGCGCGACCGACTGGACCAGAAGCAGATATTAGTTCCAGAACTGTGCACCGTGCACCCCTTCGCGGCGCCACTGTGGTTCGCCACTGTAGCCCTACCGTGCGTGCTCTACAGGTCGGTTAATATCTACACACATCATCATCATTCTAGCCTTCAGTCGCCCATTGCTGAGTATGCACGCACGCTGAGCACGCACGCACGCAAGGGCGTAGCCCTGCCCGTGTCGTCAGAGCGCACCCGGCGCGCCAAGCGCGACCGACTGGACCAGAAGCAGATATTAGTTCCAGAACTGTGCACCGTGCACCCCTTCGCGGCGCCACTGTAGCCCTCCCCTGCGTGCTCTACAGGTCGGTTAATATCTACACACATATCATCATCATCATTCTAGCCTTCAGGCGCCCATTGCTGAGTACGCACGCACGCTGAGCACGCACGCACGCACGCACGCAAGGGCGTAGCCCTGCCCGTCAGGTCAGTTAAGGCAAAGATAATAAAGTGTATAGAGGCTTATTGTCATAGTATATTTTGTAGTCACAGTCAATTTACTGCCATCTATCGACACAGGATTAAAACTAAAAAAATAAATAAAAATATAAAAGAAATGTATACAGTATGTAACTGAACGAAAAGCAATTACTCAAACCCAAACGTACAAACCAAAACATACAAATGTTTAGGTTATACTGAGCAACTTTTACTGTGGGACCATCCCCGAAAACGCGGAAAATAAATTAGATTTTCATACATTTTGCTGGTCTGATGTTGAAATTTCCTAATTTTTATTTTCGCGATTTCGGGGTTGGTCCCATACACGTCCCATAGTAAAAGTTGCTTAATATGACCAAAGAGAATAGATTGTATAGAGGGCTATTGCCAAAGTAAATTTTGTAGTCACGGTACATTTACTGCCATCTATCGACACACGATTAAAACTTAAAGTTATAAATTATTCAAAATATGTTTACGGATAAATGATTTTTAATTTTTATTGTTCCATACTGACCCATGTTCTTTCACTGATATGTGTTAAAATTGTTAAATATCAAACGGTGTCGTCAACGCCATCTAGCCGAGAATAGGCCAAAGGTGTGTGCGCCATCTATTCGAGAATGACTTTTTCTTGATTTCCGAGGCACGTTTTTTTCTTAGACTTTATTTATCTTATACGGAGTTATATATATATCTCTGATATGACCTAAACGTTAGCACACACAAGCTTGCGTGTCGTAGTTTTGAGATCCCTAATAAATCTTGTTATTATTATTTATGTCCTCAGAATCAACGCACTGCTAATAGCGGACGAGATACGTCGTGGCGTGGCGGCCGGGGTCGCTCTAGGGGTCCCGAGAGTGGGGCCGGGGTTCCAGTGGCCACCGCTTGACTTCGGATGGAGTCTAGCTGAGGTAAGACACCACAACCACGGAATAAACAATAGTACTACCGTACAGAAAGGACAGTTCCTACAAACCCGAAGTTTGATAGCGGTTCAAGGTCGAATCATGATATCCCTTTCTAATATATGGCACTATCCCTTTCGGCTATTTAGGGTCGGTTGCACCAAACTGTTCGTATCGTTAAAGAGTTCGCTAAATTGTTATGTATGGAAAGTTTCATAGTAAAGCGCCGGGGCGCGCAGGCTGACGTTGATCAGTCTGTCAAATGTGGTTGGTGCAACTGGCCCTTAGGGTTGTCAAAATTCAACCGATTATCTTATCTGTGCTCGTGCACGCAAAAGGAAGTCAAGTGGTGCCAACCCTAATAGTTGCTCGGAGCAATGCTGAGCCGAGCGGAGCCGAGTTCGACCGAAGTGAGGAGTGTCTCCCCACTGCCACAACGAACTAACCTCGAAATTCACAAAAATAAATGAGCCCGCAAAAAACAGTCAGATAATTCCTTAGAACCTATTACAAATGTGCAGTCAAGCGTGAGGCGGACTTATGTACGGAGCCCTAGAAACGCGAGTCCGACTCGCACTTGGCCGTTTTTTTTATAAGGGCGCAACTCTCTCAGAAAACTTTCAGAAATAATTAGATTATTATTGTTCTATTTCTGATATGTCTTTCCAATATTTCGTTTTTTTTAGCATTAGAAAGCCTTCTTTCTAATGCTAAAAAAAAGCTATCTTGACATGTCTTTTAATTGAAAAACCCTTTTTAAAAATCAGTAACTATTACTTATGAAAGCAGAAGAATATAAATGATCGTATTAGATTCATAATTGTTACATATTTGCCGTGACTTATTTTTAAAACGAGTTTTTCAATAAAAAGACTCATCAAGATTGTTTACCTTATTTCTAATGCTAAAAAAAACGAAGTATACAATAAATATTAAAAATAATTTAATTACCGACTTTTAGGTGCTAAGCGCTGACTGTGAGAAGAACGAAAAAAGGAAAGAAAACGAAGTGGAACCGAAAGACGAAGACGAAGTCGAACTGAGGGAGAGAGAACACGAGGAGCAGAGAGAGACGGAAGAACCCAAGGAGAAGACTATCAACGATATTCTGCAAGAGAAGGAGGATGCTGAGAGCGTAAGTTAAAAACTGGACAAGTGCGAGTCGGACTCGCGCACGGAGGGTTCCGTACCATTACGCAAACAACGGCTAAAAATCACGTTTGTTGTGTGGGAGCTTCATTTAAATATTTATTTTATTGTTTTTAGTATTTTTTATTATAGCGGCAACAGAAATGCTTCTTCTGTGAAAATTTCATCTGTCTAGCTATCACCGTTCATGGGTTACAGCGTGGTGACAGACAGACGGACAGCAGAGTCTTAGTAATCCCCGTAATCGCAGAGTCTTAATAAAAGGGTCCCGTATTTACCCTTTGGCTACGGAACCCCAAAAAAGTTCAGGTAAACCCCAGAAATAGTCTAGTATGTGAACTCAAAACAAAAAGTGGCTGTGACATACGGACGGACAGACACACAGACAGACATGACGAATCTATAAGGGTTCCGTTTTTTGCCATTTGGCTACGGAACCCTAAAAACGGACGTTTTAACTTTCGACACATAGATTGACGAATCCAGCAACGTAAAAACTAGTTTGATGTATTCAAAAGGTACTGAAATACACAATAAAGTGCGAAGCGGCCTTCTTTTTTAAATACCTGTCGTTAAAATTAATAATCACGATTATTTAGCAGTGGCGCTAGTGTGCGCGTTGATGGGCTCTTAACATTTATTTCACTTCCGTATTCGCGTTGCCGAGGTTCCACCGTGTTGGTATGTTTTAGGGCTTCGAGATCGGCACGTGGGACAACAACATGGCGTCCTCCATTCCGGAACCGCCAGAGTTCGACGAGTTTATGGAACCGCTGCCTCCTAACCTGACCTTCTGTACTTCCGCTTCCGGTGAGTACTGATCCACTAAGGGCCACTTGCACCACTAACCCGGTGCTAACCGGTTAAACCTGGAGTTACCATGGTTACCAATACAATTTGACACTGGGCTAACGGTTTAACCACTTAACCCCGGGTTAGTGGGATGGTGCAAGTGCTCCTAAATGTTATAACTAACCGAAAATTTACAAATTGTTTGTTTACTTTTATTTAATTACCTAAAGCTTTGAGCAACACCGGCTTCCGACACGTCGGAAGGGAGGGGCCCAAGCGATATCTCGCCGTACAAATCTTTCTGCCATTTTTCGCAGGGGGAAAGGTGCACACAGTCGCATTTCTCACACACTTACGTACAAAATCCAATCTGTAATGACGACACAAATACATAGAAAATGACACACGTCAAAGACAAATCTTGCAAACCTCGATCTCTTTTTATGTATGTACGGACGAGTGACTAGTGTCACAACACGCACACTAACACATTTTCGTTGAAGTATGTCATTGTATTCTGAGAGATGAGAAGTCGGATTTGTCGGTCGACCGATCCGCAATTTGTACTGAGCGAGCAAAATCGATAAATCCAACAATTAAGATAAGATAAGATAGGAAACCGTTTATTGCAACACAAAAAAAAAATTACTTGAGACTAAAATATAATAATTGTATTAAATGTAATTTAACGTATGATATGTAAAAAACAATTACATGTGAAATGTAACACTTTCTTTTTGTAAATTTGATGTCCCCGACCTCTTTTTATAACAAAAAACCGAGCAAACAGGCATTTTTGTGCAGCAGTGTGCACGCGCGCGTCTGGACTCGGTCTAGTGAAAAATCCAAGTGCAACTAGTTTTATTACCCGCGCTAGATTAGATTGACGCGCTAATCTTGTACCTCGGCAGAGGGGAAATAGTGCGAATGCCGCCTCCCTTCCGTGTTGCTCGAAGACCTAAAGATACAGACTATGGAGTTTTTCATGTACCCGTATAACATATATTTATGTTGTGTATAGGCGGTGCGAACTGGTGCGACCCAGTCCAGAAGCCGAAAAGCCAGTTCAATCCTTCGCGAACGTTCTCCATGGCTGACAGCGACTGTTCCTACATGTCGAGGTAAACCGCTTCATAACAAATACTACACTACCACTTCTAAAACTACACTACCAATACTATACTATACTATTTTTACTAATAAATTACCAAGGGAGGCACTGGATTTACCATTTCCTGGACTTAAAAAATATGTCAAAACTAGTCTACTGCATAAGGCATAATATTACCTACACAGTCGAAGATTATGTTAATGATAAACACGCATGGCCGTCTATTAATAAATGAATTAATTATTATGAAATGTATTATCAGTAGTAAATTGTAATTGTTGAATTGCGTATTGTGTAAGCTGTTATTTATTTTTTAATTTAATTTATTAATTATAATGTACTTTGACGATGCAAAAGCGATTGTAAAATCCTACTTGATTAAATGATATTCTATTCTATTCTAGTCATGGCTGTAATCTTTGTATATACATACATACATACATGTAATCACGCCTATTTCCCGGAGGGGTAGGCAGAGACCACGGATTTCCACTTGCTACGATCCTGACATACGTCTTTTCGCTTCCTTCACTTTCATAACATTCCTCATACACGCTCGCCGGTTTAGGGTGCTCTTGACCTGGCCTTCCTTCAGGATTTTCCCGATCTGATCAGAGAAAGTCCGCCGAGGTCTACCCCTTCCAACTCCCACTTCTACTTCTCCCTCATACACTGTCTTTGTTAGACTTCTTTCACACATTCTTTCCACGTGTCCAAACCATCTTGTCGTGTGAAATCGGTACCAAATGGTGTCATCCAGTTCAAGAACATTGTTTTATTATATTATATATAATATATGTATTTATTTATGTATGTCTATGTAAGTATGTTTATGTATTGTATATGTATTTTTATTCTGTTTCTTTTTTTTTTTGCATGGTAATTTGTCTGTTTTCGATGTATTTAGTGATAAGTTTCTTTCATTGCATTTGCAACACCTACTGACATATGTAAATTTATTAATTTCCGCTACCCAAAGGTTGTCTGGAAGAGATCGCTTCTTAGCGATAAGACCGCCTGTTGTTTACCTCTGCCTGTATTTCTGTTTTCTTTTGTATTGTCTTCTTTTATTGAGGTGTGCAATAAAGAGTATTTGTATTGTATTGTTTATGATTCACGTGTAACACTTCGTAATGCGGTGTCTGCGTAGTCTGTGGTTGTTTACATGATAGGACAAGTAAGGATGAATACACTATACACTATTGTATTCATCCTTACTTGTCCTATCATGTAAATAACCACAGACTACGCATACACCGCATTACGAAGTGTTTACAAAGAGCGCGAGGTCACCACACATATGTACAATTTTACTTATAAAATGCTACGAATCGAGAAGCATAATAGAGTTGTATTCTGCGCTATTTTATATTATAATAACTTAAGGTAACTTAGGAGATAAGTATGACACATTCTGTAGTATAAAGCTCTAGCGGAGGGGAGGGAAGAGGAAATTGTGATCACATATGATTTGGTGCAGCCCACCTCAAGAGATTTATTCAATATATATATATCCAGACATAAAAGTTTTTGTGGCAAAAACGAGTGTTTAAGAAAACGGAACATCGATAAATCTGTTATCGATAAGGTAGATTCATATTAAAAATATGTAAGTAAATTCTACTTGCTGTAGATTAGTCACAAAGCGGTACATCATTACTTGATTACATATATTGAGTACTTAAAAATTATAACATAAACTGTGGTATACAATGCCAAAAGAATAGAAAACTACCAATATATCAAAAGAGAAGAAGATATCAAATGTGTTGTGTATTTCGCGGTAGCTAGCTTCTTATAAAATGTAATAAATACCTAAGTATAACGTTACGGGAATATCCACAATAGACTTGTCGATATTTCGTTTTGCCAATCACTTTATTTTGCCACAAAATAAAACTTCTATGTCTGTATCTTCTTCTTCTTTCCCCTGCCCCAACATGTCCCACGTCATGTGGGGTCGGCACAACATGTTTTTCTCTTCCATTCTCCTCTGTCTTTCGTGTCCTCAGCACTCACTCTTTTCTTTCTCATATCCTCTTTCACACAATCCATCCAAACTTCTATGTCTGTATATAACCCAATTTTTAGGGTTCCGTACCCAAAAGGTAAAACGGGACCCTATTACTAAGACTTCGCTGTCCGTCCGTCCGTCTGTCTGTCACCAGGCTGTATCTCACGAACCGTGATAGAAATAGAAATAGAAATAGAAATAGAAATAATTTTATTCGTAAGCACAAACACAAAATAAAAACTTATACTAAACAGAGAAACATAAAAAAGATATAGAAAGAAGATATAGCTAGTCAGTTGAAATTTTCACAGATGATGTATTTCTGTTGCCGCTATAACAACAAATACTAAAAACAGAATAAAATAAAGATTTAAATGGGGCTCCCATACAGCAAACGTCATTTTTGACCAAAGTTAAGCAACGTCGGGCGTGGTCAGTACTTGGATGGGTGACCGTTATCTTTTTGCATTTTTTCCGTTTTCTTTGTGCTTTATGGTACGGAACCCTTCGCGCGCGAGTCCGACTCGCACTTGCCTGGTTTTTATTTTCAGTTGTACGTAATGTTTTAATATTTTTCAGTGATTTTGACACAGACGATTCAGATCTGAACTCTGAAGATAGCGACGACACGGACACAAGCGGGTTCTGTAGCAGTAAAAGCAATGGTATGGCGTTTGATAATTGTCTGCTTTATTAAATACAGTATGTATCAGCACGAAAGGCAAAGAAAGAGACCCATTAATGTTTGGGTCATACTGAGCAACTTTAACTACGAGACCAACTCCGAAATCGCGAAAAAAAATTGGATGTTTCATACATTTTGCTGGTCTGATGTTGAAATTTCCTATGGGAGAGTCCCATAGTAAAAGTCCCATAGTTCATTAAATGTATTATTGGCCTGAATTAGTTATGAATTGTTTGTTTTTATCTGTCATTTTGACTTATGTATTTGTAAGAAAGAGATAAAACATTATTTAGCTAAATCAGGCCCGTAAAGTTTTATGAAGTGTAAGGCCTGAATGGACGCTCGGAGCGGAGCGTTCGGCGGGGCGTGCAGCGTGGCGTCGGGCTCACAAGTGATATGAGCAGCGTGCACTATACTGCAAAACGTAATTCAAGACCAAAAAATGTAAGATAATGTTGCCACTTTTTACTAGCGCGTCTTGTATTTATGTAAAACTAAGTAAATAAAAGTACTTTTTTAAATCGTAGGAGTAAAATTACTAATGAATAAATTATCTTAGCGTGATTATTTATTAAAGGGAATTTACTATTTTACAAACAAATTATTACAGTGGCAACATTATCTTATTTTTTTTGGTCTTGAATTACGTTTTGTAGTTTAAGGTCGCTCTTATACGTGAGCATTTGTTTAACATGCACGCCGCACGCCTCGCCCCGATGCATGCCCAATTTGAGCGTCCACTTAGGCCTTATACCACAGAATAAATAATAGTACTAGGTACAGAAGACTCACTCTCTAACAAAACGCGTCTGTTACGATCAGCACAGATAGGCCGCTAGGTGGCGACAGCGCCACGCGCGGCTTATGGCAAACCCCAAAATTGGGGCCGAACGGATGTGCTTTTAGCTACCTGTAGCGAAGCGACGAGATCGCGGAGCGAGCCACGCCTGTTTATGCTTAGGGGCCTTCTTTTCCAGCGGCGATGGGCGTGCGCATAGAGTACAAGACGGCGCACGAGGCGGAGGCGGTGGACGTGGAGCGGCGCGCGGCGCGGCCGGCGCCGGCGCCCGACGCGGAGGACGACGCGCGGGACCGCGCCGCGCACAAGCGAGCCATGCGCGCCGGGGACGCGCCCACTGAGGTTACTCTCTCTCTCTCTACCTAGCTATCCATCCCGCACGGTGGACGTGGAGCGGCGCGCGGCGCGGCCGGCGCCGGCGCCCGACGCGGAGGACGACGCGCGGGACCGCGCCGCGCACAAGCGAGCCATGCGCGCCGGGGACGCGCCCACTGAGGTTACTCTCTCTCTCTCTACCTAGCTATCCATCCCGCACGGTGGACGTGGAGCGGCGCGCGGCGCGGCCGGCGCCGGCGCCCGACGCGGAGGACGACGCGCGGGACCGCGCCGCGCACAAGCGAGCCATGCGCGCCGGGGACGCGCCCACTGAGGTTACTCTCTCTCTCTCTACCTAGCTATCCATCCCGCACGGTGGACGTGGAGCGGCGCGCGGCGCGGCCGGCGCCGGCGCCCGACGCGGAGGACGACGCGCGGGACCGCGCCGCGCACAAGCGAGCCATGCGCGCCGGGGACGCGCCCACTGAGGTTACTCTCTCTCTCTCTACCTAGCTATCCATCCCGCACGGTGGACGTGGAGCGGCGCGCGGCGCGGCCGGCGCCGGCGCCCGACGCGGAGGACGACGCGCGGGACCGCGCCGCGCACAAGCGAGCCATGCGCGCCGGGGACGCGCCCACTGAGGTTACTCTCTCTCTCTCTACCTAGCTATCCATCCCGCACGGTGGACGTGGAGCGGCGCGCGGCGCGGCCGGCGCCGGCGCCCGACGCGGAGGACGACGCGCGGGACCGCGCCGCGCACAAGCGAGCCATGCGCGCCGGGGACGCGCCCACTGAGGTTACTCTCTCTCTCTCTACCTAGCTATCCATCCCGCACGGTGGACGTGGAGCGGCGCGCGGCGCGGCCGGCGCCGGCGCCCGACGCGGAGGACGACGCGCGGGACCGCGCCGCGCACCAGCGAGCCATGCGCGCCGGGGACGCGCCCACTGAGGTTACTCTCTCTCTTCCTAGCTATCCATCCCGCATGGTGGTGGGGTCAGCTTTTCAATTTTTTTTCAATTTATTCGGGACAAAAAACAGTAACACGCAGGGTCACAGATTATATAATAGTTCTTACGAACAGATACTTATCTCTCAAACAAAACGCAAATACCTACTGTTATGATACCTACACAAAAATACAATGGAGTGACCTTCAACCCGCCGCTCCCCGCACCGTGCGCACCGGCACAACGCTAGGGTTGCTGACGCTTAGAAATGATAAATAAATACCTACTTAAACAGCGGAGTGAAATAATGGGAAAGCTAAATCTTAAATTATACCTAATATTCCGATTATGCGTTAGTGTTTGCGAAATAGTCATTTTAAAAGGTCATATGTCCCTGCAGTAACCGCAGTGTTTACGACGTTTTATAAACCGCGCAATAATCCCAGCAAGAATTAGTTTTAAAACTTCGATAATAGAAACCCCATGAATGCAGGTAATTAATTATAAGTTAACCAGAGCAAAAATGAGTAGGCACTTTCCGGTGTAAAGTTAACTTACTGTCGTTAAAATAAACATTTACCAAAATAAATTAAAAATTTGCTACCTATTTCAAATAGATGGATATCTAAAACTATACATTAATAATCATAATCATTTATTCCATCCATCCATCCATTTGTCATACATAACAAACATTACATGTTTAATTAAAGAAATTCAATAGTAGGTATTAGGTACCAACTACGTAGCTTGTAACTATCGTAAAAATTGACAGTGCGGCGCGCGGTGACGTGCGTACGTGAGCGCGTGTGGCAACCAACTGGCTCGCTTTTCTACCGTGAACGGGAGCAGATTCGTAGGTATAAATCCGAGCTCGCGCGGAGAGTTCCATAGGCCTGGCATGGTTCGAACACAGAAATAGAGTACAGAGTATAATAAAGTGTGAGACCGACAACATTATCCACAGATTACTAGATTACCTCCTGATAAATCTATAATGTATATAGCGCGAGATAACAATATAAATGATGTATGTAAAAGTAAACTTAACAAAGATAAGATTACAAAATAGGTTTTTGGATGCAATTACAAATTCGTATCGGCAGAAGTAGTCTTATACAGTTTAATGAGCGAGTAAACAGCTTTCCTCCTTAACCTTCTCCACTTCGCCCTGGAACCGATTTTTTGAATATCGATCGCTCGATTTCGTCACTCGAAAGTCGGTGGAATACGGCGAAATGCTAATGTTTGAAATACGTACGATCGAAATTTGGAATCTAATGGTATTAACCACTCGATTTTATTTCTATTAGTAGAATTTAAATGCCAAATATTAAAGATATTATTTAATGAAATACACGAAACCGAGTGGCCCAAATTCAAAAATCGGTCCACGACATCGTCCTCAGATAACTTGCACTCACTCATGTCCTTTAGCACTACATCCTTCCATCTTGTTAGCTATTAAGCTAATTATTAAGTGTGTAAATTGCAGTGCCCTTGCAGGGCTCATAGCTGATCTTGTTTTGATGTACCACCTTATGTAATGTACCTTAGAAAGCAATAAATTACTGAATACTGAATTGTCCAATCTGCCCAAATCTTCAACCTTGGATGGAAAGTTGTAACAGAGGTTACTAGTATATTTTAGAATAATAATAAGGGCTCATTTAGACGATGACTAGTTTTTACGAAAGCGACTGCCATCTGACCTTCCAACCCAGAGGGTAAACTAGGCCTTATTGGGACTAGTCCGGTTTCCTCACGATGTTTTCGCGACCGGTAAATATCAAATGATATTTCGTACATAAGTTCCGAAAAACTCATTGGTAGGAGCCGACGTTTAAAACTGTAACCTCCGAATTGAAAGTCGCACGCTCTTACCGCTAGGCTACCAGCGCTTGATAAGCGCAGTCTTATTATCGAAATTATGGCTTTATAATAGCAGTTTATGTAACTTAATAATTGCAAGAAATGTCGATAGTTTATCGACATGGCTACAGCAAGGTGGGCCACATTGTTAATCGTACACTAAACAAAAGTGGTAACAGTGACAGCTCGCTTAGACGTAATCTTTGCATATTATATATATCTATGTTTTGAACACGTCGCCCGCTTAGCAACTTCTGCTGCTGACTGCACCTTTTCGTCAGCATAATGTTTTTGTATAAATACGACGGTTAAAAGCTAACTTTTTTTCTTACAGTGCCTACAACAGTTCCAACAATCAGTCGCCGAACACGAACAAGAAATCATCCAAAAAGGCCTTTTAATACCACAAGATCAGCCAATCACAGACGTCCTACCCGACCCTTTGAAGGATTGCCGAAAAACCGAACCAATACCGGACGACGAAGTAAAAACCAGATTCGACCAACTATTCCCGTACAAAAACGACTTTTTAAACATCGAAAACGGACCCATAACCTTAGAAGCTATCGAGAAAAACAAGCGATCGTTACTGGCCGAATTTAAAAATAGTTTATCAGAGGAAGAAATTAAAAAATATACCTGCTTCTCTATGACAGATGTTGACATTGATTCGCCAGAGTATATGAATGAGAAAGTTTCGAATATAGGTTTTGATACTATGGAGAGTTATGCGGAGAGAGTGCAGCGTGTCGGTGTGAGGGAATTCAAGCCGTATTATGAGGATAGTAAGGGGCAGAATGGGAAGGAGTTCGATTTTGATTTTCAGCCGAATCTGGAGGGACATCCGGGGCCGAGTCCTAGTGTTATTTTACAGGTATTTTATTTTACAATCATTTAATAGACTGTGCTTATTGCTGAAAGTATTTATCAAATTACAAAAAAAGTTTTTTTTCACCACACCAGCTTGGAAAGGCTTATTTTGCACCTCAAAAACTGATAGCAAAGTTGCATCTTATTCACACGTGAGGCAAATTAATAAAATGCAATTTTGAGTTGTTTTCTTATGTTTACTGGTTGAATTGACTTTTAAATGATGATTTTGAATCAATCTAAGGAACGGGACGACACTACGACGTTGCCACTTTTTAATTTCTACGATTTCTTGTCGGTCTATATTTGAATGTCTTTTTAGGGTTCCGCACCCTAAGGGTAAAATGGGACCCTATTACTAAGACTCTGCTGTCCGTCCGTCTGTCACCAGGCTGTATCTCACGAACCGTGATAGCTAGACAGTTGAAATTTTCACACATGATGTATTTCTGTTGCCGCTATTACAACAAATACTAAACAGTACGGAACCCTCGGTGGGCGAGTCCGACACGCACTTGACCGGTTTTTAATTTCTACAATTTGTTGTCGGGCTATATTTGAATGTATTTATTTTAAGGCGCTGACGATGTCTAACGCGAACGATGGCATCAACCTTGAACGACTGGAGACCATCGGAGACAGTTTCCTAAAGTTCGCTATCACGGCTTACTTGTACTGCGCGCACCCTACCGTGCACGAGGGGAAACTGAGCCATATGAGGAGTAAACAGGTATAATGTTCACGCTGGCCGATAGATGGCGGTTCATACTTGAACGACTGCAGTTCGCCATCATGGCTCTGTACTGCGCGCACCCTACCGTGCACGAGGGGAAACTGAGCCATATGAAGAGTAAACAGGTGGGATAGTGTTCACACTGCCCGATAGATGGCGGTTTATACTTGAACGACTGCAGTTCATCACGGCTCTGTACTGCGCGCACCCTACCGTGCACGAGGGGAAATGAACCATATGAGGAGTAAACAGGTGGGATAGTGTTCACACTGGCCGATAGATGGCGGTTTATACTTGAACGACTGCAGTTCGCCATCACGGCTCTACTGCGCGCACCCTACCGTGCACGAGGGGAAACTGAGCCATATGAGGAGTAAACAGGTGGGATAGTGTTCACACTGGCCGATAGATGGCGGTTTATACTTGAACGACTGCAGTTCGCCATCACGGCTCCGTACTGCGCGCACCCTACCGTGCATGAGGGGAAACTGAGCCATATGAGGAGTAAACAGGTGGGATAGTGTTCACACTGGTCGATAGATGGCGCTTTAGTGCTCTAAATCACACTAGGCCAAAGGTATGGTGCAATCTTTTCGAGCGATGGCGTTATAACCTTCAGCCTACTCTCGAGTAGATGGCGTTAATATTAATATTTAACAAGTTAACACACATCAGTGAACGAATAATGATCAAAGTCAAATGGCGTTCTAACAGTTTTAATCTTCTGTCGAAAGATGGCAGTAAATGTACTGTAGCTACATAATTTACCATGACAGTAACTCTCTATTTCAAATTATCTTTGGTATAATATACTGTATTGTAACATCTGTTATTATTTGTTATTTTGAAACTAACCGTTAACATTCTTTGTCAGGTGTCAAACTTGAATCTATACCGATTGGGCCTGCGCAAGCGTCTCGGCGCGCGAATGATCGCGTCCAAGTTCGAACCCCACGACAACTGGTTGCCGCCCTGCCACAAAGCCCCGCCCGCGGCACACGCACCTGTAAGTATAACCAAAGAGAATGTAATATACAATACAATACAATGCAATGCAATAAAATGCAATGCAATGCAATACAATGCAATGCAACGCAACGCAACGCAACGCAACGCAACGCAACGCAACGCAACACAACGCAACACAGCGCAACGCAATACAATACAAATACTCTTTATTGCACACCTCAATTAAATAAGACAATACAAAAGAAAACAGAAATACGAGCAGAGGTAAACAACAGGCGGTCTTATCGCTAAAAAGCGATCTCTTCCAGACAACCTTTGGGTAGCGGAAATTAATAAATTTACATATGTCAGTAGGTGTTGCAAATACAATGAAAGAAACCTATCACTAAATACATAGAAAACATACAAGTTACCATGCAAATAAAATAACCAAACCTAATAAAAATACATATACCTACATACATACACATACATAATATAGAGGCGGATTGTCAAAGTAATTTTTGTAGTCACAGTAAATTTAATGCCAACTTTCGACACATGATTAAAACTTTTAGAACGCCATTTGACTTTGATCCTTGTTCTTTCACTGATATGTGTTAAATTTGTTAAATGTCAAAAAGTGTCGCCATCTACTCGAGTATTGGCGAAAGGTATGGCGCCATCGCTCGTGTAAATTTACTGTGGCTATAAAAATTACTTTCACAATCCGCCTCTATATCAAATTCTCTTTGGTATAAGGGTATAACCTTTTAAAGCCGGGGTCGCATTAACGGGAAACGCCGTTGATTAACGCGATAATGGTTACTTATCATAAGGCCACACTGGGATTGTCGCCATAATCATGCGTATGTTGAGACTCAGGCGACGCAGTTCACGCAGCGCAGATTTTGTAAAGTATGAAACGTCTTTACGATGCAGCGTGCGTAGCTAAATGACGATCCATACTCAGTACCGTCTTTACCAAACGGCACACGGGGCCCGTGCCCAGGGCCCCATCCTCAGAGGGCCCCGAACGACAGATAATAACAGTATATTTCATTACCCATAATAAATAGAAGATCATAACAGAAAAATGTTTACAAAATCTGCTCATAATTTCATATTTTGACGTTAAAAAGAACACTTTTGCACTGCGTGTGCTATCAAAATCGCTGCAGACTTCTCTGGATCTAACTCTAGTGATTAATTAAGCAAGGGTATGGCTATGTTTATTTCTTGCCTCACAGGTGGACTCGGAGGGCGTGCAGGAGGCACCTCCGGCTGGCTGCTTCATCCCATACAATCTCATCACGCAGCACAGCATCCCAGGTAACCCGACGGCGTATTATACAACTTGATTCAGGCATCAACTCGTCACACCAAAATGTTGTTCTAACTGGTCACACTGGCAAAAGCAAAATTATTTATTTCAATTCGTCACAAGTATATTTAAGTTCTATTAAGTCACAACGTATTTGCAAAAAACTTTCGTTTTCTATTCGTCATCTGGTCAAACAGTTCTAACTGGTCACAAGCAAGAGAGAATAGAATAGTTTTTTATTCGTAAACACACAGACAATGGACATACATAGATAAAAACATAGTGAAAAATAAAGTGTCACGAAATGGCCCCATCTCAGCATGTTGCTGGCGACTGCGCTGACCTTCCGATGAGACCATCAAGTGAGAAATAATCTCGGAAGGTAACAGACAAAAAAAAACATAAAGGAAAGAAACATAAAATAAGCCAAAAATACACACACACACACACACAGTTTATACACCCAATACAAAAAAGAGAAACAAGATGACGACACAAGTAAATACATGACACTAAAGTTACAGTAGAATTACACGGATCAATCGATCGAACTTGTACCGGTCCGGTCGGATCATATCGTGGCGCGGCATTAAGCGCGCATAATATACCGCGGATATCTAAACATATTTCAATACGCGGATACCTAAACATATTTCAATACCAGTCTTTCTTGCCCTTCGTTCGGGGTGTGTTCGGGGTATGACTACATAGAGACGAATGATTCATAGCTGATTCAGGCTTGCAATTTGTTTGTGAACGCCATAAATCTTCAAACTTCACCAGTTAGCGGCTAGCAGCCGCAAGCGGCCATTAAACGTCCTTAAATTACGTTAGTGGCTATTTTGTGCAGACAAATCAATAGCGGACTGCGTAGAAGCCCTAATAGGGGCGTACCTCCTGGAGTGCGGTCCCCGCGGAGCCCTGCTCTTCATGGCCTGGCTCGGGATCCGGGTGCTGCCGCGACATGCCGTGCCGGTCACAGACCACGGCACCGTCGAGAAGCTAGAGGATTGGCAGGTAATGTGTGTGCGCCTTAGGGGTCATCCATTAATTACATCACACGTTTAGGGGGTGGGAGGGGGTCAAGAAAATGTGACATATTGTGACATGGGGGAGGGGGGAGGCACAAACTTTGTGACGTCACTTTAACTTCATCAGTAACCGAAAATTTATTTAAATTATTTTATTCGCTGTACATTTAAATAACAAGTTTTTAAAACTATAATCATTTTTATTCGTTTAATTTTCTTTCCTAAGCAGTTTTGGGTTATAAAATTAGTAATATTTATATCGTAAAAAATATTTTGATAAAATATTAATAATACTTAGGTACTTACTCAATTCGATTTGGCGATTTCGTAGAAAAAATGTGACGACACACTAGGGGGGAGGGGTTTGCCAAATGTGACCAAGTGTGACAAGGAGGGGGGAGGGGTCAAAAACCTAGAAATTCGTGTGACGTAATTAATGGATGACCCCTTAAGTTATTTACACAATATCTTTAGTGTTCGTTACACATTAGTACACATAGTACACATTAGTCATCTATCCTGAGGGTCGCGAAGTTGGAATCTCGACACAATGCGAATTTTATTTCGTTTGTGGTGTGTGTTCCGACTGAACATCTAGCGACATTCACTAAGGAGGAGTTTTGGCCGAAGGATGTCAAGTTTCGGCGGTTTCGCGGCCGGCTCGCTGACACTGCGGGATTACGTAATGCATCGCAACCATAGTGTGATTTATAGTGTTTAGTTTTAAAATATATTTTCATATAATATGTATGCTAGTTTTAAGGTATTTATGTATAGGCCTGAAATAAAAAAAATCATTCATTTCATTAATTCATTCATTAGTTTAGCAGTTCACATTAGTTTAGTATAATGCAACAGATAAGAGTTACATTCGTATAGTAGTATTTTTTTTGTCCAACAGAAGAAACAGTCTGCCCGCAAAACACGGCGTGAGTCAGACTCAGAGTCATCAGAAGAAGATGATGATGATGAACTTCCTCGGCCTGTCGGCTCGCTGACGCCCTACAAAGAGAACGGACAGTGGTTTCTGGTGAGTTCGATATTGTTTTACAATTCTGCAGTGATCACACGCGAGACAAACCATACAACTGCGAAGTATGTCACGAGCAAGACGTCGAGAGACAGACTCTAAGTCATATGAAAACGACTAGGCTAGTCGGCTCGCTGGCGCCCTAAAAATATAATAGATAGTGGTTTCTGGTAAGTTAGATGTTTCCTGTAAGACCGCTGTGTTCACACGAGAGAGAAGTCACGCGACTGCGAAGTATGGGAAGGCATAGTGTTTTTTTGGTAAGTTGGTGTTATAACCATATATGGTTAACAGGCGTTTTATGAATAATGCATTAAGTCCGCAGTTATCACTATACCCAAAACTTTTTCCGGAAAAAACAAAGAGTTTACAGAATGAACTGATACGTACGTTCGCACACTTTAACTGTTGATCCATCTAAGGTTCAAGCTAATTTGGCTGTCAATACTAACGGTATGAACAATCCAAAGTAAAGTAGACCCTAAATGACTCAACAATTAAAGTCCGTGACTGTACTTTAAGTACTTTAACATTGGATTAATAACGATGATACTTAGCAGCGCTTTCGAGAATCTAGAACGTGTCGTCTGTCTTTTTAAATTTATTAGCAGTTTTCTATAACGTTCGAGCTCTATATACCCATTATAATTTTTGTCATTGTATTCCCAAGAAAACTACGGATTCTGTCATGTCATTACTTTGTTCATCACGGTTGTTTTTTTGCAGCCGATGTTTGGAGCGCTACGGGCGCCGCCCTCGCCGTTGCTGCGCTATATCGCCGACCCCGAGAGTGAGCTGGAGCAGATGTTGTCCGGTAAGTCTTGCCATATGAGGGACAACCCATGCAACTGTGAAATATGCTACATACTGAGTGACAGTGTGACACTGCATGCGATATTGGGAGCACTGCGGCCGCCCTCGCCGTTGCTTAGTTACATCCGGTAATCCTACGTCCGATAAGTCTCTTCACAGGAAGAGGCAAAACTGCATACTTTATGACGAATAGGGCTAACTCTTCCACTTGCTGTCTATACAAAAGGGACAAATCATATAAATGCGAAATATGATAGAAAAAAAAAACTCGCGCTGCACTGTAGCCGATGTTCAGTGGATTACGCCCACCGTGCTACATACATGTTCGTTACTGTGATATATCGCCCAGCTGGATGCTGTCATTAAGCCACGCTACACAACACACGAGGGACAAACCATTCAACTGCGAAATATCCTTCAAGCTCTGAGTGACGCCACATTTTTAGCATGAATCTCATCATCATCATCATTATCTCAGCCATAAGACGTCCACTGCTGAACATAGGCCTCCCCCTTGGACCTCCATTCGTACCGGTTGGAAGCGACCCGCATCCAGCGTCTTCCGACGGCCTTAACAAGGTCGTCCGTCTATCTTGTGGGTGGACGTCCTACGCTGCGCTTGCTAGTCCGTGGTCTCCACCCGAGCACTTTTCGACCCCATCGGCCATCTTCATGAATCTCATAATTGTTTTTTTTTTCAGGCTACGACGCATTAGAGCGGACCCTTCAGTACCGCTTCAAAGATCGCTCGCTCCTACTGCAGGCGCTCACACACGCGTCACACCAGAGAAACAGACTCACCGACTGTTACCAGAGACTCGAGTTCCTAGGTGACGCCATTTTGGGTAAGTTGATAGATATTTATTGGCACATCTCAGTAAAGAGATACAAAAGAACAGAACAATTGATTAAGTGTAGAGGCAGACAACAGGCGGTCTTATCGCTAAAGAGCGATCTCTTCTAGACAACCTTATAAGTTCTATCTTTAATACCTTTTGATTCGGTAGAGAAACCTTGGAACTTAGTAAACAAAAACCGGAACCCTCGGTAGGCGAGTCCGACTCGCAATTGTCCGGTTCTGTAAATTTGTCGCTCTTTCCTACTGACAAACTACTATAATGTAGGATATAACGTATATAATGTAATAAATACTTAGCTTAAGAAATATAACAAATATTTGCATGCTGTTTGTGGACGGTTGAATTAGGAGAAACTTTATGTATAGGGTACATCGCCAATTACTAGCCACCCCCCAATTACTGGCCACTTAATTTGATTTCTATTTATAGGTGAACAAAGTTCATTTTAGTATATAAGGTACGAAAATCCAATTATTAGCCAGTTTTCAATTACTGGCCACCTATTCCAAAAATGAATTCTATTTACAGATAAATAAAACTCATTTTCAGTATAAGGAAAATGGCCAGTAACTGAAATTTATCCACAACCCACTCGTTCAATAACTGGCCGCCTCTTACAAAAATGAGTTCTATTCACCTATACACAGAATTCATTTTAGTATAGGTGGCCAGTAATTGAAAACTGGCTAATAATTGGCGATGTACCCTATATAACAACTGTAATCTGACCCTATTCACGCAAATAAATAATTTATGATGATGACGGAAATGGCTTGACAGAGTATATTGTTAAGGGCCAACAGGAGTGGTCATTTCTCCATACAAACGTACTCGACTGTTTCCTGCGTGGGTTTTGATTCTAGAGCAATGATTTTTTCAACACAGATTAAGTTTTGGAGGAGGAAACAGTCGAGTACGAAACCTAGATTTTTGAGATTTTTACGCAGGATTTTTCGCCTTGTCCTTATCGCACTAGTTTTAGGAGCCGCATCCGTTAGCGAGACGGGTACCTATATTTACTTAAAATATTTAAAACTCAACTCCTGTTTCGTCTTAATGTGGTTTGTTCGCAGACTACCTGATAACGCGGCACCTGTATGAGGACCCGCGCCGGCACTCGCCCGGCGCCCTGACCGACCTGCGCTCGGCGCTCGTCAACAACACCATCTTCGCCACTCTCGCCGCCCGACACGGCTTCCACAAGTGAGCTACTAATCTGTGTAGAACCCTCGGTGGGCGAGTCCGACTCGCACCTGGCCGGTTTTTAGAGCTCCGTTCCCAAAGAGACCCTATTACTAAGACTCCACTATCCGTCCGTCTGTCACCAGGCTGTATCTAATGAACTATAATAGACACTTGCTAGTTGTCATTTTTACAGATGATGCATTTCTGTTGCCGCTGTAACAACAAAGACTAAAAAGTACGGAACCCTCGGTGGACGAGTGCGACTCGCACCTGGCCGGTTTTTTTAACAGATAAACCTAGCCCCAGACTAAGCAAAGCTTGTACTATGGGTGCTCGGCGACGATATACATATATAGGTATATAGATAAATACATACCTATATACATATTAGAATAGGGTATTTGACTGTATTTAAAATAAATTATTTTACACCATGCATGAAATAAAGCACCAGAAGATTAATAGAGAAACGTAGACAGCAGTTATTTTTAGACACAATTTCTATTTTAAAACCCGTATAAAACTATAAATAAATAAATAAATATTATAGGACATTCTTACACAGATTGACTAAGTCCCACAGTAAGCTCAAGAAGGCTTGTGTTGTGGGTACTCAGACAACGATATATATAATATACAAATACTTAAATACATAGAAAACACCCATGACTCAGGAACAAATATCTGTATCATCATACAAATAAATGCCCTTACTGGGATTCGAACCCAGGACCATCGGCTTCGCAGGCAGGGTCACTACCCACTAGGCCAGACCGGTCGTCAAATAAAGAGTAGGTAATTTGATTGTGACGTCACATGTTAGTGTTTCATATAAATTCCATAGTAGCAAATAATTTTGAGAGTCCGAAAAAAGAAACTGATTTGACTAGTAGTCAAATACCCTATACACCCATGACTCAGAAACAATATTTGTGTTCATCACAAATAAATGCCCTTACCAGGATTCGAATACTACCATACCACCTTAACCTATAGCCGCCCAGAGACCTATAAAAAGGTCTCCTGTTCCATTCTAATTTGAACTTTGTGTTGACAAAATAAAATTTCATTTTGCTTGGCAAGGTTTGACGTATGGGCGGCTAGAGGTTAAATTAATTGTTGTCACAGGTACTTCCGCCACATGTCACCCGGGCTTAACGAGGTGCTGACGCGCTACGTCAGGATACAGGAGGAAAATGGGCACTCCATCAGCGAGGAGGTACAATCTTTGGTTATACCAGAGAATAAGGCCCCCCCCACATCTAGCGTCTTTCGAGCGTCGGCGTCTACAACTCTATGGCGGAACGTCGACGCAACGTCGACGCAACTGCGCGGCGACGTCATTTTCCATAGCGCTGACCAGACGTCGACGCTCGAAAGACGCTAGATGTGGGGGGGGGGGGGGCCTAAGTAATACTACTACCGTACAGAAAGGAAACTTCCTACACAACCGAAGTTTGACAGCGGTTCAGGGTCGAATCATGCTGTCCCTCTATAATGTATGGCACTATCCCTTTCGGCTATTTAGGGTTGTCAAAATTCGAGCTATTATCTTATCTGTGGTTGGGGTACAAAGGGACGTCAAGTGGTGTCAACCCTAATAATTGAAGAAGAAGAAGAAGAAATACATTTATTTAACATCTGGGTATAGAATAACACACAGAACAAGTTACATAAACTACTTAGATGCTAAACAGGATCCCCCCCACTCAGCATAATGCCACGGCAAGCCATGACGCTGATTTTCAGTGGGTACCTGACTTAAAACTAATCTACATCTAAACTAAAACTAGACGAGTGACAACACGCACTTCAACACAGATTACAAAATACAATCATACAATAAAAGAGGGAAACTACAACAAAAAATGAACTTAAATTAGACGGTAGTTATCATTTTTAGCAAGCTTAACGTTGTGGACCGTGAGATTATTGGGTAAGGCTCGGCTAAGGCTCGGAGCAATGCTGAGCCGAACGGAGCCGAGTTCGCACCCCTGGTTATACCAGACCGGCTAGCATGATTTGCGTTCTCGCGCGAGTCCATAATTCAAGTCGCGCTAGATGTATGGAAACGCGCGCGAGAATGCGACTCATGCTAGCCGGTGACGATGAGGAGGGCGAAGTAGAAACATCTTTGGTTTTTTTTTTTTTTTTTATTGAGCAATAAGCTAAATAAAGTAAATTATTATTACAAGACCCATCGTGGGCAAAACCTTGAGGAGGTTTGTATGCCGATGCATTACCAGATTATACCAGTGCATTGTTTATCAAAAGCTTGTAACTTGTAATACTAGTGAAAGTTCTAACTAAAGCTGTCAAAAAGGGACTTTCACTTGTATTACAAGTTACAAGCTTTTGATAAACAGCGCACAGGGGCCTTACCATGATGCCCTTATTGCGATTCAGTTTAGGTCCCAAACAGCCCCAGGGGGGCCTGAAAGGAACACCTTTTGGGCCTTCTCGGCTCCGTTCGGCTCAGCATTGCTCCGAGCAATTATTAGGGTTTGCACCACTCAACGTCCCTTTGTGTGTTTGACCACAGATAAGATAATGACTTGAATTTTGACAACCCTAAATATCCGAATGGGATAGAAAGGGACAGTATGATTTGTCCTTGAATCGCTGTCAAACCGGTTTTGTAGGAAGTGTTATTTCTGTATGGTAGTACTATTACTTATTCTGTGGTTATACTGATATTCGAAATTAAACTTTTTAACTTCTAGACACTTAAATTACACCTTGATTACCCAATTAACCTGCTTTCTTGCCATTTTTGTTTTAAAATGGGACAATAGGTTTTAATTATTTACTTGGGTAAAAAATGAACCATAATTTACTTTTCTGTACATGTGTTCGTTTGTCTGTCATTTTCATTTGTCTACTCTCAATTGCTCAAAGGTTGACTGGAAGAGATCCCTTTTAGGGATAAGTTCGCCTTTGTACATTGTATACTTTCTTTTAATTGTATCTTAACCTGTCTTATGTACAATAAAGTTTTTACATACATACATACATACATACATACAATATAACTGTTACTTCCAGCCAATTAGGATTGTTCATTTTTTTTAGACCCCCATTTTTATTTTATTTTCTGAAAATATAGGTTAATTTAAGATACCAATTTGAATGATTTAGTTATTCGTGGCTCGGTTGAATATTTATAATTTATTGAAAATATGAGATACGACTTCTCGTAAATTACATGTCGTCGGCTGATTAGGATAATGCACAAGCAACAACAAGCATTAAAAAAATAGTTGTCATTGTCAATTGATTGTAATGTCACCTGTCGACAATGTCAGTGTCACGAGTTTTTATAAATAACAATCGTCTGGAATGGAAAACTCGTTTATTTTGAATCATTAATTTCAAAATACCTACGCTATAAATTTGAGAAAGCTGATTCCAGAAATCTGCCTAAGTTATATAATATAACTTAGTTTTATTGGAGTATGTATCCATATAGCATCCAACTCCAACCATAACTTGGCTGAAATCAAGGGAGCAAAAATACAAATGTAAGTTACCTACATCATATATATTTTAACTGATTCGATTTGTAAGAAGATTGGATTCATAAAATCGTTACAAGCGTCCATTGCTAAAGGTAACTTAGCACCCAGTGGGTGCTTTCTGCCGGCTTGTCACCATTGTTTGGATATTGTACTACATACTTATACTACTATATTAGGAACATGCCAATTTTGCTAATTATATCCTATTATTTCAGGTCATCGTGATTCCTATTTAGATACAGCTGTGATATATGTAACTGCACTTGGGCCCAGAACAAAGTTGAGCATTTTATATTGAAACGAACGTCATATTAATTATTAATCGTCGTAATACTTTACGACCGTAAATAATGCCTGGGAACAGAGTAAATAACAAACCATACACTTCTCTTCTGGATGGTCAACAAGAAGCCATCATTGTCAGATGCTCGTGCAGAACATGATAAACATACATTTAATGTAAAGTTACTATTTTTTTTTGGAAACATATATAACATATTTCCCAAATTAATAAAAAAGTAGGTAAACAAAAACATGTTTTATTATTCACAACTCTTTATTAAGTCTTGTCCACCATGATATCAGCAGCTTGAACTGCAACATGTACCTGGAAATTAGAAATTATATCTTTTTAAAGCAGTTTCAGGCTGAATTTTGAGTATGGCTATGTATTCTTGTATATTCCTTCTTTCCAGTAGGCACCATCTCTGTTTAACGGTTTGCCTTTAGATACTCTGGCTACATTACCACAGAAAATAAATAGATACCACGACCCTACCAATAAAGTGAGCTTTTAAATACTTAATTGTAGTAAATTAATATTAATTTTATACTTACATCAACGTGATTCTCACAGCAATACTGTGTGTAACACGGGAAGTAGGTAGGTATTCCAAGTTTAATTCACGGCACCATCTTTCACGTCGTAGGTCTTCGTGGATTCGAACTATTATTTTTGTGAATCATTCCCACACATAGGAACAAGGTTTTTGATATAAGTATTATTAAGCAATGAAATTTACTGTTTAGGTATTAGTTATAAATCAAATTGTAACAAACAAGCGCAGCGGTTTAACTGAAAAATTTTGTTATGACAATCGATGACAATGATAACTTTGACAATACGTGAGTGACGGATTTATTTACTACGGTTCGATAACTTTTATTATGCAATGACTTTACATTCAGCCCGACAGAAGGTCAAACTAAGGTCATAAGGATATTTGTTGAAATATCTTCAATCCTCAATTATTATATCGCAGCAAATGTCGGAAACTGTTTAAAAACCTTATATCTCGAAATGGTTTTCGAAAGAGAACATTTGAAAAAAAATGAACAATCCTAATTCTACTATACTACTTACTTACTTTTACTTACCACACGAAATATAAGGCTGTCAAATTTGTGGTCACGATTATTTCTTAGGTATCGTCTTGGGTCGTCCCATTCGTTTTTCGTCAAGTTCTTAAATTAGTCCTGTTCTGCTTTCGTCACTCATTCTACATTGAAAGCCACCGACGATTGTGACGAATGTAGAATGAGTGACGAAAGCAGAATAGGACTAATTTAAGAACTTGACGAAAAACGAATGGGACGACCCAAGACGATACCATTTCTTATGCTATAGTAAGCATACACATACATTCTACAATAAATAGGTTTTTTGATTATAATTTATGACGTATTTGCAGCACTACCTGATTCACGAGGACGAGCTGGAGCAAGCTGAAGATGTGGAGGTCCCCAAGGCTCTAGGAGACCTCTTCGAGTCCATAGCGGGCGCCATATTTCTTGACTCCGGTAAGTAGCATACTTCGCAGCTGTATGATTTTTCACGTCACACCTATACAAATATTTTGTAGAAGCTACTAATGAGGTGTTAAGGTATAGCCGATGTGGAGGTCCCCAAGGCTCTAGAAGAGCTCCTCGAGTCTATAAGCAGGTGCATAATTCTAGATTCTGGTAAGTAGCATACTTCGCAGTTGTATGATTTGTCACATCATACCTACGAATATGAACTCAAATCAAAATCGGCCGTTTTAACTTTGTACGCACAGATTGACGAATCCAGCAACATAAAAAGCGGCCAAGTGCGAGTCGGGCTCGCCCATGAAGGGTTCCGTAGCAGCAAGTAACATAATGAAATTGCGGTTTACGATTTATGACGAAAAGCATTATGTCTCTATATCAGCGGTCGGCAACCTTTTAGCAGCCAAGGGTCACATATCAGTTAACGAAGTGGACGCGGGCCGCACTTTGTTAGTATTTATGACTTTGTCAGTCATTGTCGTTTGTCAATATTACAAACAAAATAGCCAAGGAGGCTCGCGGGCCACGAGTGAGCGGCCCGCGGGCCGCTGGTTGCCGACCGCTGCTCTACATATATCACTCTTCCATATTAGTGCGACAGTGACAGTTGCGTTTCGATCGCTACGGAGCGTAAGCAATCGGCGTCTTAGCTACGCGGCCTGTCGTTAAATTTAAACATTCACGATTATTTGGCAGTGGCGCTAGTGTGCACGTTAAGGGGTCATCCATTAATTACGTCACACGTTTAGGGGGTGGGAGGGGGTCAGGAAAATGTGACATGTTGTGACATGGGGGAGGGGGGAGTCACAAACATTGTGACGTCATTTTAACTTCATCACTATTCATCAGTAACCGAAAATTAATTTATATTTTTTTATTCGCTGTAGGTACATTTAAATATTGAGGTTTTGGAAGTAGGTAATTTTCGTTCCTAATTGGTTTTGTGTTATAAAATTACTAATATTTCTTTTACCAAAAATATTTTTTTATTAAAAAAATAATGCCGAGTTAGTATTGTAGATTTCGTTGAAAACAAATAGAAAAAAAAATTGTTTAAAATGTGACATCACACCAGGTGGGGAGGGATTTGTAAAATGTGACCAAGTGTGACAAGGAGGGGGGGAGGGGTCAAAAAACCCAGAAATTCGTGTGACGTAATTAATGGATGATCCCTAATGGGCTCTTATTTGTCGTGTCGCGGATGAACGACCAGCGTGTGGCTAAGCACATCTTTTATTCTGAGCTTGAGGAGGGCAAGCGGAAACAGGGCGGCCAATTCCTCAGGTACAAAGATGTGCTTAAGCGTCACATGAAGAAGTGTGGCGTAGAGCCCTCGCGATGGGAGCAGCAGGCAGCCATGCGTACGGAATGGCGGGCTGCAATAAATGCCAAGATAACAGATTATGAATCTCGGCGGCGCTTAGAGCTTGACGCCAAGCGCGATAGAATAAAAGCCAGACCACCTGCGGCAATACCGTATAACTATGTTAACGGTGTGCTCACATGCCCGCAATGTTCGCGAACTTTTACTAACAAGATCGGCTACATCAGCCACTTGCGAGCACACCAACGACAGCAACGGAGTTGACAGCAGTCGCCGTGGCCGAAGTCGGCCGTGGAGTTATTATTATTATGAATAATTTTTTTTTTTAATTGTTTAATGTTGTTTGTTGTCGGCAGGCATGTCGCTGGCGGCGGTGTGGGGCTCGTACGAGCGGCTGATGGGCGCGGAGCTGGAGGCGTTCTCCGCGGCCGCGCCCAAGTCCCCCGTGCGGGAGCTGCTCGAGGCGGAGCCCGACACCGCCAAGTTCGGGTAAGACCCCCCCCTCCCCCCAACTACAGAATAATAAATAATAATAATAATAAAGTGAACGGTTTAATAGCGAAGAGTCTCGACAAACATCTCGAGAGACTCTCGCTAGGTGGTTGGATCAAGGGACAGATGCAGAAGGCGGTGATCTTGGACACGGCGCGGATAGTACGTCGGTTCCTCTCTCTGCAGCCCTGACCACCGGTAGCTTGGGCCTTGCCCCGCTGCTGGCGGCACCCTAGGTTAGGTTTTTTATAATGTGTTTATATGTATTTTTGTTGTTTTGTAAGTGTTTTTATATTTTACTTTTATATTCATATTATAAAAACCCTAGCCTAAGAAAGATGATGAATAAAATAAATAATAATAAATATTGGTGGACATCTTACACAGATCAACCTAGCCCCAAACTAAGCAAAGCTTGTACTATGGGTGCTAGGCGACGATATACATACTTATATAGATAAATACATACTTATATACATAGAAAACACCCATGACTCAGGAACAAATATTAGTGTTCATCACACAAATAAATGCCCTTACTGGGATTCGAACCCAGGACCATCGGCTTCGCAGGCAGGGTCACTACCCACTAGGCCAGACCGGTCTTCGGTCGAATAAATAATATGAGACTTTTACTAACTATGACACCAACACGGAGATCGATGTGAAAATTTGGCTATTTCACGCATTTTGGCTGGTCCATTTTCAATACAATACAATACAAATGCATTTATTTCATTACTTTTAACATCAGTTCTTAGGTTATAGTTCGTTTTTTTAGCATTAAAAATAAGGTAAACAATCTTGATGTGTCTTTTAATTAAAAAACACGTTTTAAAAATAAGTTACGGCATTTATGTAACAATTATGAATCTAATACGATCATTTATATTCTTCTGCTTTCATAATTAATCGTTTTTGATTTTTAAAAAGCGTTTTTTCAATTAAAAGACATGAAGATCGCTTACCTTCTTGCAAGTTCTTTCTAATGCTAAAAAAACGAACTATAGGTATTTTCTAAGAAAGGATGATTTTTTTGTCATGAAAAATACAATTGTAATGCATTTATTTCATTACTTTTTACATCAGTTCTTAGGTTAGGTATTTTCTATGGAAGGGTGATTTTCTTTCATGATTTAGAGGCTGGTTCCATAGTAAAAGTTGCTCAGTATAATTCCAAAACCTCCCTGGCAACGGGAATGCAGTTATTTTTCAGCCACCGTGTATACACGTTAGGTTGCGCTGACACAAGCAATATGCTTTTATGTCGCAGTAAACCAAAGTGTTATTGTTAAACTCTGAAAGTGGCTAATGAGAGGTCTTTTTGACAGCTGCTGTCAAAATCCACCAATAAAAAAAAACCGGGTAAGTGCGAGTCGGACTCGCGCACGAAAGGTTCCGTACCATAAACCAAAAAAAAAAACGGAATAAAATGCAAAAAGAAAACGGTCACCCATCCAAGTACTGACCACGCCCGACGTTGCTTAACATTGGTCAAAAATCACGTTTGCTGTATGGGAGCCCCGCTTAAATCTTTATTTTATTCTATTTTTAGTATTTGTTGTTATAGCGGCAACAGAAATACATCATCTGTGAAAATTTCAACTGTCTAGCTATCACGGTTCGTGGGATACAGCCTGGTGACAGACAGACGGACAGACGGACAGACGGACGGACGGACGGACGGACGGACGGACGGACGGACGGACGGACGGACGGACGGACAGCGAAGTCTTAGTAATAGGGTCCCGTTTTACCCTTTGGGTACGGAACCCTAAAAACATGGTTAAACATGACTGGTGGATTGACAGCTAGACCTCTCGCCACGGTGCTGCCATCTAGTCAAAAACTCGATCGCGGAAACCCTAATTGAGACATATGTAACTTCGTAGAAGATGAATAAAGTCTAAGGAAAAAACGTGCCTCGGAAATCAAGAAATAGTCATTCTCGCATAGATGGCGCACACACCTTTGGCCTATGCTCGGCTAGATGGCGTGACGACACCGTTTCATATTTAACAATTTTAACACATAGATATCAGTCAGAACATGGGTCAAAATGATATAAAATAAAATCATTTATCCATATATATATAAATTTTTTTAATAATTTTATACGTGTTTATTTTTTTAGTGGACCCCTATACTATATATTCTCTTTGCCTACAGTAACCTCATGTTTTTATAATTACAGCAAACCAGAGCGTCTCGCCGACGGGAGGCGAGTCCGGGTGTGTGTGGAAGTATTCGGTCGAGGCGCCTTCAAGGGCGTAGGGCGCAACTACCGGATCGCCAAGGGCACGGCGGCCAGGTGCGCCCTAAGGCACCTTAAGAGGCATAAACAACACTGAAACTTGTTTTAGAGCGTGAAACTTTCAAGGCAGAAAACCTATCAACACTATTTTCACCACACCAGCTCGGAAGCTCGGAGGCTTACTTTGCACTTCAAAAACTGATAGCAAAGTTGCATTTTAATCAAATCAAATGTTTTGAAATATTTTGAGTTGTTGTCTTATGTTTGCTGGGTAGAATTGACTTTTAAATGATGACTTTGGATGATAAATATTCAATAACATTCATTTGGATTTGATTTTGTTTGATATTTTACATTTAATATGTAATTGCTTCGGGTTAGTGTGGTGAAAATTATTGTGTGTCACTCGGGGGCAAATTTTGTTTAACCCTCGTGCGTTGAAACCCTCACAACGCTCGACTCCATTTCCGAACCACTCGCTACGCTCGTAGGTCAATTTTGGAATCTTTCTCTTGCTCAGGTATCAATATTAGCACGAGCGGTTAAACAACAACTTTGCCCCCTTGTAAAACAAATAGCTATTGTAAGTTCAAATTTCAGTGGCAAATTTTGCATTTTCCATTTGTATGGCCTTAGGAGGGGTAACATTATTATTTTTCGAAGTATTGTAATTATAATAAAATTTATAATATTGTAACTTTTATAAATATTGCTGTAACTAATTTTTGTAACGTGTGCGTTTATATGAATATGAAATGTAAATAAATTGTGTAATGTATTAAGAGTTTTATTTATCAACCGAGCGGAGAGAGGTCTTTGCGTAGAATCAGGTGTAACGACAGAAAAAGTAATAGTACTACCGTACAGAAAAGAAATTTCCTACAAAACCGAAGTTTGACAGCGGTTCAGGGTCGAATCGTGATATCCCTTTTTTACAAGCTTTTATTTACTTTCACCTGACCGTTGTCTGTCTGTCTGTGTGTAATCAAATCTTGCAAGTTAAATTTGATCCACTTCCTGAAATTTTGCATACATACGTAGTAAGTCGGGTGAAAATGCAATATTATGGTGTCATCGAGCTGATCTGATGATGGAGACCGGAGGTGGCCATAGAAACTCTGTGATAAAACAACGAAACCTAATTGTGTTTGGGGTTTTTAGAATTGTCTCTATGAGTATTAGTTCCCTGTGGAAAGAAAAGTACAGTCAGCGATAAAAGCTTGTATCAAAAATGAAATTTTTGCCAAAAACTTGTTTATGTATGGTACTATCCGGCTATTTAGGATTGTCAAAATTCAGGTCATTATCTTAACAGTGGTCGTGCACGCTAAGGGACGTCAAGTTGTGTCAACCCTAATAATTGCTCGAAGCAATGCCAAACCGAACGGAGTCGAGTTTGCCCGAAGTCAGGAGTTTCGCATCCCTGCTATTGTCTAGTTTCCGTGTTGTTTTTTCATGGCATTAGATTTGATGATTCGGTTAAATTATGTTCTAATGTATGGGCAAGATAAACTAATTATAGCCAGCATTCTATGAATGTAGTATGATACCTTTGGGTATGGTGCTTTACGCACACTAGCGTCCCTCCCCCTCCCCCTGACGCAACCCCCCCTTTTAGCATGAAATATGTCCCGGTTTACGGTTTTTTTTATTTTTGAGAAAAGTATTAGAGTTAGGAAATAAGTGTCAAGGTAAGAAATAATCCTTAATAAATTTTAAACAAAAAAGGTTATATACAACTTTTTAGTAAGACTCACCATATTCATGTATTAACTTGTTGAAGTTCATTATAAGTTAGTACGTGATAGTACTGAAAAAAATCTTATACGGAAAATAGGCTTGCAAGGTTACTGTCCTGTATGATTTCTTTTAGTACTATCACGTACTATGTCATATTGATCTTCTGCAAGTTTTGCAACGGTTAAATTTTGTCGAAGTTCATCTAGCCATAACATGAATATGGTGCGTCGTATCAAAAAAATGAATATAACCTTTTTTGTTTAGAATTTAATAGGGAACATTTCTTTCATTGACACTTTTTTCCTATATTGTATACTTTCCCCAAAAAACAAAAAAAAAACTCCCAATCGGGACATATTTATGCTAAAAGGGGGGGGTTGCGTCAGGGGGAGGGGACGGGACGCTAGCCTGCGTAAAGCACCATACCCAAAGGTATCATACTACATTCATAGAATGCTGGCTATAATTAGTTTTTCAAAAAACACAATTTGACCGAATCATGAACCGTTTCGGTGCCGATAGCACAACAGGCGTGTCAATGTTTTTAACGTGTGGCGTATGACACGACAGGCGTGCCACCATATTGGAGTCAATTAACACTCCTACCACAATACAGTATTAGATTACTTTTTACCTGTGCATGTCATGTTAGGTGTAATATGTGCTCAATATGTGTATCAAAATTAATGTAAGTATATTAAAATTTAAATTGACCTACCTATAAACTGAAATGTATACGTGTTTATCTTATAATTTAACAAAATGCTATTTATGTAATTAATCATTTTATATTTTTGTACTGTGACCTATAACTTTCATGTTTGGCAATTTGCTGTAAATGTAAGTTGGTTAAATAAATAAAATAAATAAAAAATATTATATGGCGTAAGGCACGCCTGTCGTGTTATGAAATAATTGTTCGCCGCCACAGCACAGCCAAAAGTTTTCGAAAAGGGTAAAAAAAAATCGTCATAAAAACAATGACGTAATTTTGACGTAGGAATAAGGTAAACAATCTTGATGTGTCTTTTAATTGAAAAACACATTTTAAAAATAAGTCACGGCAAATATGTAACTATTATGAATCTAATACGATCATTTGTAATCTTCTGCTTTCATAAGAAATAGCTACTGATTTTTAAAAAGCGTTTTTCAATTAAAAGACATGTCAAGATCGCTTACCTTCTTTCTAATTGCTAAAAAAACTAACTATATATATAGATATTAGTATTTTTTTTAGAAAATAAGATAATAAGTTACTTATGATTATTAAAACTGGAATCTTATCTGTGGGCGTCTGATAATTGCTAAACTAATGACAGTCAATCTAACCCCTGGGTATACTGTCATAACAAACCCTCCCCCTAATTCGACACCGCGCTCATTTTTAAGTTATCGTCGTTATTGAGTTACGCTCTGCAATAATCGAGTTAGGGCAGGGGTTCCCAAACTGTGTGTCACAACTAGTAATGTGCAAGTCGCAGAAGTTTCATATCATAGGTTAGGTACAAAAACATGTCAAAAACAATAAATAAAAACAACTTAAAATTACAATTAATCTAAATACTATTCCAAAATAAAACTAAACTAAATCTAAAACAGCGGCCAAGTGCGAGTCGGACTCGCCCATGAAGGGTTCCGTAGCAGCAAGTAACATAATAAAATTGCGGTTTACGATTTATGACGTTAAAAAAAAAGCTACTGACTAGATCTCGTTCAAACCAATTTTCGGTGGAAGTTTGCATGGTAATGTATATCATATATTTTTTTTAGTTTTATCATTTCCCCTCTTTTAGAAATTACACACACTTTTTACCACTTTGGAAGTTGTCTCTCGCGCAAACAGTTTTCAGTTTAGAAAAAAAATGATATTAGAAACCTCAATATCATTTTTGAAGACCTATCCATAGATACCCCACACGTATGGGTTTGATGAAAAAAAAAAATTGAGTTTCAGTTCTAAGTATGGGGAACCCCAAAAATTTATTGTTTTTTTTCTATTTTTGTCTGAAAATCTTACTGCGGTTCACAGAATACATCTACTTACCAAGTTTCAACAGTATAGTTCTTATAGTTTCGGAAAAAAGTGGCTGTGACATACGGACGGACAGACAGACAGACAGACAGACAGACATGACGAATCTATAAGGGTTCCGTTTTTTGCCATTTTGCTACGGAATCCTAAAAAGGCTCCTGCGGCTAGGTCCCGAAGATGCTGGCTGTGTTACCACGCTGAACCAGGCCTATGGAACTCTCCGCGCGAGCTCGGTTTAATACCTACGAATCTGCTCCCGTTCACGGTAGAAAAGCAAGCCAGTTGGTTGTTGGTTGCCACACGCGCTCGCGTACGCACGTCACCGCGCGCCGCACTGTCAATTTTTACGATAGTTACAAGCTACGTAGTACCTACTATTGAATTTCTTTAATTAAACATGTAATTGTAAAAAAAAATGTAATGTTTATTATGTATGACAAATGTATAGTTTTAGATAACTATCTATTTGAAATAGGTAGCAAATTTATAATTTATTTTGGTAAATGTTTATTTTAACGACAGTAAGTTAACTTTACACCGGAAAGTGCCTACTCATTTTTGCTCTGTTTAACTTATAATTAATTACCTGTATTCATGGGGTTTCTATTATTTTTCTTTATTGTGTAACATTAATCTCTATCTGGTTTTAAATTACACGAAGTTTTAAAACTAATTCTTGCTGGGATTATTGCGCGGTTTATAAAACGGCGTAAACACTGCGGTTACTGCAGGGACATATGACCTTTTAAAATGACTATTTCACAAACACGCATAATCGGAATATTATGTATAATTTAAGATTTAGCTTTCCTTTTATTCCACTCCGCTGTTTAAGTAGGTATTTATTTATCATTTCTAAGCGTCAGCAACCCTAGCGTTGTGCCGGTGCGCGCGGTGCGGGGAGCGGCGCGTTGAAGGCACTCCATTGTATTTTTTGTGTAGGTATCAAAACGGTAGGTATTTGCGTTTTGTTTGAGAGATAAGTATCTATTCGTAAGAACTATTATATAATCTGTGGCTGAACCGTCAGACTGATGCGTTGAGCGAGGTAACTGCCGGCTTTCTGGTCCCCAGTTGCGTCCCTGAGCTCTTTGAAAGGTCTCCAAAGAGACTCAGATCGCCGGGACCACACGGGCCCAGGCTCTCGACGCCGAAAAGAACAAAACTATACTATGCTCGTCTACATAGAATATGGAGAACTTGTAAATATGTACTACATTTAGGTACCAACCATAACCACTCACATGATTGCTATTTTTCAGTGACCTCTATTATTATGTGAAAATAAGGGTGACAGCTCGCAGCCACAGTTGCATGAATCATGTGAGTGTAAACTATTTGCCTGTATTCGGCACCGAGACCGTGGTTTTCCCCCCAAGATTAAGTAACGTATTTTTGTAAAGGGCGATTCTCAGAGATGACATTCGGTGCCTGACTTCGGTGCCAAAATTTTTTTTTAACTTATATAATATGCTAGTTTATTTCCTAAAATCTACCCTTAATATAAAAAATATTGGTAGTGGAGGCCTCCATTAGAACCTTATAGTTTTCAAGATATTTTAAAAAACACCGAAATCATGTGCAGGCACTGAAATCAATTTGCGTCACCGAATTCAATAATGCTAACACCAAAATCACATTTAGGTTTTATATCTCAATTATATAATTATTTTAATCATATTTTTCAATCCTATTTGTTGATAAGCGATGTAACAATGCTAATGATCTCGAAAGCTTACATAAATTTAATAGATATAGACTCAAGATTTTAAAATAACCAAATTACGTCTATATGACTAAATCAACATCTCTAGAAGATATCCCACACTATATGACTGGCCTCATATAATAGGATGATGTGTGGTCTTGAAACGAGTTTCAGACATGTCGACATTGTCGACCACAAATTCGCACATTATAATCATTTATTCATTGCATTATTATATCCATGAAGGAGAAGATGTTTGTTTCACGCAATCCGACCGCACACGCATCTAAAAAAAACTTATGTTACCTGCACCCGATAAACAATACACTCTTGAGTGGTGTTCAATGCTCATTAAATATTTAATGTACTTATAAAGCAATATGATGCAATACGGAAAACAAGTATTTTTTTAATAAAAGAGTTTAAAAGCGTGAACTCCGTCAATTTAAAACTATAATATTTGAAGTAGTCGAGTAATGCTTGAAGATCTAATTACCAATTAATTATGATCTCCAGCACCCTCAAACACTTGAGCTAAATTGTAACAAAGTTGTTGACAAAGACATAAGACATTGAGGATTGTTAAAACATTTGCTGTCTTCAATTTGTGTCTATGGCTATCCTTTAGAAATATCGATCAGTAGGTACGCTCAGTGCCTTTGAAGCGATCTCGACATTAGAATGCTATTTTATTTTTAATCCCTTGTTCTGTACATCCTATCCCTTGGGTTCACCTTGCATAGTACTTACATACACAAGTTATTATAAAAGAAGTGGAATCTAATTGACTACATTTATTTAACATGGCTGACATGTTTAAAGGTATCGAGGTGTAGGACCTCCGGTGATACAGAGGAACGAACGAACATAATTTACTTAATTGGTTGGAAAAGAATATCAAGACAGAGAAAGAAACATTGGGTCTATACGTCTGGTTTAAAAAACTACTCATAGTGAACTAGTGATTTTGTGTAAAGGTAAACCAGAACTTTGGGAGTATTGTCAAGAGGGCGCTCGTTTTGAATTTTATATAGCAACAATTTGTAAAGTGGGGACAATGGAAATTGGCCGATGATTTTTGTTTTATTCCGACAACTTTAATAAGTGCGAATCGGGCTTATTTTTCCTCACGATAACTAGCAAAGTGGCTATAGTTGCTTTTCGCGGATCACTAATATTATTGTCATCGTGCCATTTGACAATTGTTCCCTTCTTCCATTGAGTGTTAGGTGCTTTATTGACCTGAAAAGAAAGATATCTTGCGTTGTCCATGACAACACAGGCATTTTTGTCGAGATTGGGAATAAGTTTTTCTGTGACCCACTTTTTTAAATTATCTTTATTCAAGAACTCGTGGTAGTCACTTTTTTTTTCTTTGTCATTATATGACAACAGTGCGTTTGGAACAAAAGCAATCCGTGATACCGATGCATGCGATACACCTAACACACAAATCAAATTATTACAAGACATCAACCAAATCGTGACGACCTGACTATAGTGACATTTGTCCATAAGTTTGAAACTTACCCGTCAATTCAGATGCTAATTTCGTTATGTTTTCTAATGGAAGAAATTCCTCTCCCGCACGTTTTTTCTTCCAATAAATAACTATATACACTATTTACAACTTTTTTCTCTGTAAAATCTAAAACTTTCGGCATGATTATTGCAGTCTAATAATAATTCACACGAAACTAGACAAAGCAATGTTTACATTGTCAATATTGACAACTATCATAGAGGGTAGATGTTGTCTATTATTAAAATTGTTGCCATTGCTAGAAATTAGTACCAACAAATTTCCGTAACATGGCGCACCCTCAATAGATCCTGGTTCACCTATACCTACTATGACATAATTTACTTACAAAAATATTTTTACGATTGTACAACGTATCTTTCACTTTTAGACATTATAAATTAGTACAACAAACTAGTTTACAAAGCAGGATTTGAATTCAGTGATCACTTTTTTGATATCGGTGGTCAAAAAATCCACCGAAGCCAGGGAAATCAACACCAGCGATATCAAAATTAATCGCTTTTTAGCAATTACAGAAATAGCATGAACGATACAGAGGAGATGTAATAATGGTGGATTTACGTACTTTCGATGACTTCTTAATCACTTACATAACGATAATTGCACTAAAACTTTCGGAGTAAATTGCACCACCGATCTCAAAAAAACATAGGACCAAACCCAGCGAAGGACGGAGAAACGTTTAAAAAATCACTTTATTGTACTGGAGCTGTACCTCTACTTTATTCAACGGTTAAGGCACAACTAAAGCATACTATGTATGAGACACTGAGTTCCTGGTCTACAACTTTGAAGGAGTACTAACATGTTTTGCAAATTACACCGATATCAGTCACTAGCCCGGGACACATCGTAAATTTGGTTTTATTAATGTGTTGAGCAAACACATTATGGTGATATAAAGAATATGATAAGCTAACTAATACCCTATGCGTGAATACCCATAATAACTCCGATCTAATGCCCCATCTTGAGTAATAATTTTTTGTTTCATAAAATCTGGGTGCGGGACACGCCCACCGAACATCATTTTTGGCATTTGAATTTCTTTTTCTTGTATTATATAAATAATAAATAAATAATTTGATAGTGTCCCAGACAGAATATAAGCTGAAGATCATGCCTAAATTAATTCAGAATTATTGAACAGTAAATTCAATCAATTATTGCCCCGGACACGTAAAAACGGCCCTCCTGAGAAATGCCCTAAACTGTGTGATAAACTGTGCGCACACACATGCAAAAGAGCTGCGTGCGTCTCGCAGAAAAAATAAATAAAGGGGCACCATAAACAAAAGATTGGGAACCCTTGAGCTAGGGACAATCACTCGATGGAGTTATCGTGTTAATGATCTGGATGATAGCCACACAATTTGATTTAGAGTGAAATTACTGCGGTAGGATAATTTAATAATTATTATTTAGAAGTACTGTACAGTCTCTATCAGATATATCTGAGCGGCCAAGGTGTTCACAATATCTGAACACGCCTCGACAGTAGAGGCGTGTATAGATATTTGTTTGTGTACAGTCTCTATCAGATATATCTGAGCGGCCAAGGTGTTCACAATATCTGAACACGCCTCGAAAGTAGAGGCGTGTATAGATATTTGTGAGCGCCTTGGCCGCTCCGATATATCTGATGGCGACTGTACATATATTGTATAGTGAACCATATTTGTTCTTTAAAATAAAGCGATTACGAAATACCAAGTAGGTATATGAAAATACGAAGAATCCATTGCAATCATCGAGGTTTACATTCTGCCAGACTTTACATTCTGCCAGACTTTACAATCTGCCAGACTTTACAATGCTATAAATAATTATGTATCTATCTATACACACACACACACACACACACACACACACACACACACACACACACACACACACACACACACACACACACACACATACACACACGCACACACTTAATAATAATAAAAATGATTATATTTTAGCTTAAGTTAGTGTAAGTAAGGTAGTTTTTAGATTAGATTACACTAAACTAAATAAAATTTTTAATGTATAACGAATAAATTGTTAGAACAAAAATGTTAGCTGGGAAGAGCGGGGTCTCCTGTCACAGGTATATTATACTTACTAGGAGACTCCATTAACTGTATTGTTAAAACGAAACCTTTACCTAAATATATAATTTTTCATTTTTTTTTTACATTTACATCCACACCAGTGGGGAGACAGTCCCCCTTTCGGCAGGCGTGGCTCACTCCGCGATTTCGTCGCTTTGCTACAGGTAGCTAAAAGTACATCCGTTCCACATCAATTTTGGGTAAAGCCATAAGCCGCGCGTGGCGCTGTCGCCACCTAGCGGCCATATCTGTGCTGATCGTAACAGGCGCATTTTGTTGGAGAGTGAGTCTTCTATACCTAGTACTATTATTTATTCCGTGCTTTCGGGCAAACTCGGCTCCGTTCGGCTCAGCATTGCTCCGAGCAATTATTAGATTTATTAGGGATGAGACCACTTAACGTCCTTTTGCGTGAACGAACACAGATAATATAATGACTTGAATTTTGACAACCCTAAATAGCCGAAAGGGATAGTGTCATACATTAGATAGCATGATTCGACCCTGAACCGCTGTCAAACTTCGGTTTTGTAGGAAGTGTCCTTTCTGTACGGTAGTACTATTATTTATTCTCTGCCCACAGTTATATTATAATATACTTACTTCTATTATTTTGTTGATGTGTAAAACGTTTCACGTCAAAACAAACCCTAATGCAAACCACTTACGAAGTTTAGCCTCTATCGCACCTGTAAATTCATTCGTAAGTGCGACAGAGACAGAGTAGCAAAACATCGTTCATGGTTCGTGGTTGCCTCTGTCCTCATATCTCTCTTACTATACTTATCTTTTATTTTAAAACCTACCATAATCTTAGCGCTTTAAAGTTCAAAATCACTTGCCGCACAATCCAACTCGCTCATTAGACATCAACAAATAACTTCCGCAAACGCGTATCTCACTTTACCAAGTAGTTGCAAATGTATCCCTATTCGTTACACTTTACGGTTCAAATTCAAATGTCACGTTAGATTGCAAAGTGACTTTTAGAATTATATACAAGACCTTAGGAATTTATTTTCGATCTAATGTTGGTAGTATTAGAGTTCAGATTGGTTTGAAGAGCAGTTTTGTAAGGAAGGGATAAGAGTTTGACCAATAGAAGATATTAGGTATGGGGCGGGATTCAGGGCCTACCGCGAAGCACATTCGACGTGTTGCCTCCCTGTCACACTTACGTACGAATTTACAAGTGCGACAGAGAGGCAACACGTTGAACGTGGGTCGCGGTAGGCCCTCTATTTTTAAGTTGTAACTTAAAATGTTGTAAAAGGCACAAAAGTGGGAGAAAGGGGGATGCTGATTTCTAAGTTCGTGTACCAATTGTATGTTTTTGACAATATACAGGGACCTAGTGTATCTCTGTAGGTATGTATATTCAGCAGCAGAAGTTGCTAAGCGGGCGAGGTGTTCAAAATGATCTTGGCGCGACTTTATTGTTAAGAGTAGGTATTTACACACACACACACACACACACACACACACACACACACACACACACACACACATACACACACACACACACACACACACACAACCTTGACGCAGACATTGCGCGCAGAGAAGATGGCCGATGGGGTCAAAAAGTGCTCGAGTGGAGACCACGCACTAGCAAGTGTAGCGTAGGACACCACAAAGATGGACAGACGACCTTGTTAAGGTCGCCGGAGGACGCTGGATGCGGGTCGCTTCCAACCGGTACGAATGGAGGTTCAAGTGGGAGGCCTATGTTCAGCAGTGGACGTCTTATGGCTGAGATGATGATGATGACAACCTTGACACGGTCTTATGAGTACTTTAGGGTTACAATCGCCCAAATCTAAAAATAATTGCAGTTTATTCGATTTTTGACAAAATTGCGTTCGGCGCTTGAAGTCACAAACTTGGATTATTCATTGGACCAACATCATAAACAAGCCTGCAAAAAATCAGAACTACCGGATTTGACGCAAAAGAGCCAGGTTACAAAAATCGACAAAGTTAGTGGATTATAATGCTAAAACACGAACTATAAGACAAGGTATGTTTGTAAATGGAAGAAAAAAGTCGCAGTAAACCAAAAGGAACATTGGTATTGATACTTAATTTCCTTTTAAACTTGTGGACCATAGTTGCAATATTGGACTATAGTAGTAATTAATCACTTTATAGTACCTACACACCACAATTTTACAAAAATAAACAGGATTACAAAAATATACAGTAGGTAATGGAAGTGCAAAGGCAAACTTACTTATCCCTATAAGGGATCTCTATAGTTGGAAGGTTTTACATAGATTATTCCCCTCCCAATCTCACCGCCCATTGCTAATCACAAATGGCGCTTAAAGCGTTTCGTTCCCGCATTCTATTAACTTGGTTATCTACGCCCCGCCTCCAGAGAGTGGGCCAAAAAATCCAGCCAGTCCCGAATCCGCGGTCACCGAGTTACCTGTCAAACTGGCAGATCGCTGCGCTACGATTTAAAAAAAATACCTGTCAAACTATCCGCCTATAACCGCGCTACGATTTTCGAAACAAAAAATTTTAAAAAGTTTGTGGGTGCGTGTGTGAGTCGCTTTATAATTTATGAAAACTGGTGTTCCAAAATTTGAAAGTGATTGTGTTTTAATAGTGATGTGGTAAAAATGTGGTTGGGTTGGTGAATATATTTTTTGGCCCAGATTGTGCTTTCAATCGAGGTAAGCAATTTTCTTTAGTAGGTATCATTTTTTTTATATGTTAACTTATACCCAGATACCTAAGTACTATAATAGTTCGTTTTTTTTTAGCATTAGAAAGAACTCGAAAGAAGGTATTAAGCGATCTTGACATGTCTTTTAATTCAAAAAAGCTTTTTAAAAATCAAAAACTATTTACTTATGAAAGCAGAAGTATATAAATGATCGTATTAGATTCATAATTGTTACATATTTGCCGTAACTTATTTTTAAAATGTGTTTTTCAATTAAAATACACATCAAGATTGTTTACCTTATTTCTAATGCTAAAAAAACGAACTATAGTAATTAATGGAATAAGGGGTTGCTACTCTTAATTCATATTAATTAAAACAAAAAAGCTCATCGCTTTGCTAATCCGGGAAATAATAACGTGCTAGTCAATTATTTGCGTATTTTATTTTCGGCGTGGGCTAACATTAATTTCATGTAAAAATACGCAAAATAGTATGATGGGTTAGCACTGATTGACTATTAAATCACGTTATTATTGCACTGCAATACGTATTCAAGACCAAAAAAAGTAAGACAATGTTGCCATTGCAATAATTTGTTTGTAAAACAGTAAATTCCTTTTGATAAATAATCACGCTATAAGATAAATTATTTATTCGTAATTTTACTCCTACTATTTAAAAAAAGTACTTTTATTTACTTATTTTTACATAAATACAAGACACTCTAGTAAAAAGTGGCATCAATGTTTACTTTTTTTGGTCTTGAATTACTTACGTTTTGCATTATAAGGAGGTAGAATACCTAAGTGGGCAGAGTCGAGTGAGTTAATGCACCTTATTATTTAATTTATTTAACATGACCAAAAGGTGTGTGTTGTGTGCGTGTGTGTGTGTGTGTGTGTGTGTGTGTGTGTGTGTGTGTGTGTGTGTGTGTGTGTGTGTGTGTGTGTGTGTGCGCGTGCGTCCGTGTGCGTGTGTGTGTGTGTGTGTGTGTGTGTGGAGTTTAAATTAATACGAGTTGCGAATTACCTATCCGTACGTGTATCGTACGGTCAGCCAAGAAAGTAGTTTACCACTTTTCGATTCTATTATCTAATTGATAGAGTCGAAAAGTGGTAAACTACTTTCTTGGCTTACTGTACAACGTTTTACAGTAGTACATATAGTCCTTGAAACTTTCGACATACGCACGGAAAGTGCTCTTTCCCGCACTAGTGGGGGAAAGTAGCACTATGTGCAAAAATGCGTGTGTGTGTGTGTGTGTGCAAAAAATATTTATTTATTACCTGGTTAGATACATAATTTTTTTCTTTTTTTCGTCTCCAATCTTTAACTAAACTAAAAATGCACGTGTTCGTAGTTAGAACCTATGCGTATGTATGTATATATAGTCGCACCAATAAAAGTCTGCAGCGGATTTGATAGCCCACGCAGTGGAAGTGTTATATATACGTCATAATTTCATAGAAGTTTGACGTTTAAAATGACACTTCCACTGCGTGGGCTTTCAAAATCGCTGCAGACTTTTTACGGTCTAACTATATTATATGTATAATTTTTGTCTCGATTCAAATGAACTATTCCTCTAAAAACTATGCTGCCTAAAAATCTTTATGATCTAAACACTGACGTAAGAAAAGAATGGAAAAGAAACGTAATAAGCATCTCGTTTTATCTTACAAAATACGCCCTTTTGGCCAAAACTGGATACATCACATATAATCTTGTCATTTGAAGGAAATTAGTCTTTAACGTCATAACCATAAGGTTCAAGTTCGTTGTGCCATGGACTGTCACACGTGTGAGCCACGTTTTATAAAATATTTGTGTGTTTACATTTGACATGTTGGCGGCCATAATATTGTTACTTCCTGGGATTTAAATACATACTAGCGACCTCCCCCGGCTTTGCACGGGTTAAAAAATTACACAAATCTTCTTCAAGAATCATTCTATCGATTAGTGAAAACCGCATGAAAATCGGTTCAGTAGTTTTTGAGTTTATCGCGACCAAACAAACACGCAGACAGACGTGGCGGAGGACTTTGCTTTGTTTTAACTATAAGGTGTAGTGATATGATTTAGAATAATAAATTCGCAATTCAACGCGGTAACGCAGCGAGTGTGATGGGCACCTTTGCGCCAGGGGTAGCGCGGGGAGGCCTCTTTGAGTACTTTTATATTCCTTATTTTATTTTAGATATATTTAGGGTTGTTAGTTTTAATTTAGTATTATTTATAGATGTATTTAGTTCATAAGTTATTTATTTGTTTTTCTACTGTCTCTTTCCTATGAAATAAATTATTTTCTGTTTAGAATAAAACATTGTATAATATGTATATTGCTCTGCTAGTCTGGTACATCAAATTCTGCCTGGGTCGTCGAAGGGCTCACACATCTTTGCGTTTTTGAAGACCACGACACTGCTCACCCTGGGCCCATAACCTAATGAAACAAATATTCCTCTAGGACGATTTTAATGAAGTCTGTGAAATATATATTTGAAAAATACAGTAGTTATACCTACCTATATAAAAAATATGAATCTGATGGTCAGTTCAACACATGACCTACTAAGTTTCCTGGATTTTTTAAAACAAAAACATTCAACTACAGTAGTAAAAATTCGCTAAAAAAGATCAAAATGTGTGATTTTTCTACGGCGTATCGGCTCGATTCAGGAAATGAATTAGAGATGCACTAGATATGAAATAGTAAAGATACGTGACGTTCCACGGGAAAAGGTACCTTATGGCAGCCGCAATAATATTGGAGCGGCGTTAATAATAGCGTAAGCGCCAACCGCCAGGTACCTTTTGCCGTGGAACGTCACATATGTATCTTTACTATATCATATCTAGAGCATCTCTAATTCATTTCCCGAATCGCATGTAAAGCAATGTATGAGGATTGTAAAGCATAATAATAAGGGCTGGTGGGGTCACAGCATCAGTTTTCAGCCCGGCAATATCAGTTGGGTCCATTTCGTGATGCACACTTAATGATTTATTCTTTTCTTGCTGTTGTTGTCTGTACATGTTCGTACATGTTTTGTGATCGTCACGAATCATCATGAATGGGCACTGCATCCCTGACGGATGATTGTTGGAACGCTGTGTCAAGAGCGGTTGCGACGGCCCATGCATTTCCGTCTATGGCCAGGGGTGCGAAACTCCTAACTTCGGTCAAACTCGGCTCCGCTCGGCTCAGCATTGCTCCGAGCATTATTAGGGTTGGCACCACATGACTTCCTTTTGCGTGCACGACCACAGATAAGATAATCACTTGATCAACCCCAAATAGCCGAAAGGGATACTGCCATAGGTATATTAGAAAGGGACAGCATGAGTCAACCCTGAACCGCTGTCAAACTTCGTTTTTGTAGGAAGTTTCCTTTCTGTACGGCAGTACGGACATTTAGGACGTTTAAAACTAAGTTCGGTTTTGCGAGCCATATACGTGCTCATCAGAGGAATTTGTAAAGGTCGCCGTTGTCGGACTATACTATTAATTATTAGAGATGCACCGGATATCCGGTTACTATCCGGTATTCGGCCTGTATTTTACTATCCGGCCGGATACATGATAGTGAACTTCTATCCGGCCGGATACCGGATAGTAACATTGCTTGATTTCGGAGAAAACAAATTGGATTTAAGAAACAGACACGGTCTTAATCGTACTTGTTTATTATTTTAAAACAATTTAACCATTCCACTGACTTGCACGCGCACTCATTTTGAACCTAGAAATGAGTCCGCGCGAACGTTTACTAGGAAACAGGTCAAACCTACAGAATGCGCACCTGAAAAACCGAAATGTAGGTATAGTTCCGCCGGCCGAATATCCGGCGGCCGGATACCGGATATTCGGCCAGTGCCCTGGCCGGATATCCGGTATCCGGCCAAACAACTATCCGTTTCATCTCTATTAATTATTCTGTGCTATGGCTATACAAGCCTATAGCTGCACAGCATTTCTTGCCGCATAAGTCGCATGTGTGAATTGGTTGAGCCTCTGGATCTGAGACCAGGCTACCAGCCCGATGACGCCTGTGCCTTCACGACTAAATGGGCCAACCAGAAAACTGTGTTACGTCTTTCCTGTAGACATACACAAGAGTAACCCTTAACTGTTAAGGGCTATAAAGGTTAATTTTCTTATTTAACCCTTATCCACGTGAAAAGGTCCTCCTTTTATTTAGAGAACTATGATAAAATCATTACTTACATGCCCACAAGCTGTTAACTATTGTCCACAGGGGAGAAAACTAGTGTGTTAGCGCGAACTGGACGTTTTTCACTCCTTTTTAACCTTTATAGCCCTTAACTCTTGTGTATGTCTACAGGAAAGACGTAACACAGTTTTCTGTTTGACCCAAATATATCTTTTTTTTTCCTATAGCTTACTTTGGTGTCCCACTGTCCAAATATATCTTATCTATCTTAAATCATAACCCTTTTGCCTTTGTCGTAGTTGGTTAAAAAACTAAATGGATGGAGATGAACGCAGCTCTTGACTGATACCGTGGCGCCGTAGTTTATAATTAGTATCTCAGCTGTTTCAAGTGCCACTTGTAACTGCTACTCATGGTACACTAGGCTGCTGTAAATTACTTTTTAAACGCATCATTTTTTATTTAAGTTTTACTACCGTAAAACGGGGTAAGTTTCGCGGGGAGAGTTGGGTTATGAATGGGGAGAGAAGGTTTGAGAGGGGGGTGAGAAGGGATTTTAAAGCTACTGCTACAAAAATAATGTATTCCAATTTAAAATGGGGCTATAGTAATACGCATAAAAAAAAATCGATCCAACAATCTTCCAAAATCACCTTTGTATGAAAAACCCTCTCACCCCTAATATTATGTAATATGTTTGCAATAAATACTTTTGATTGTGATTTTGATACGAGGCACTACGGGGTGAGGGGGGTTTTCCTCTTTATCGTCAAAGTTATGAAATGGAACTACCCAAAATAAAATACAAACTAAAATACAAACGTCCGAACCACTTATTATATACACCATTCAGTTTTTACATGTAAAAATAAAATTTTATCGAGGTTTGAAAGTCAAATTTCACCCAACTCACCCCATTTTACGGTACTTTATTTTAACCTTACAATCGATACCAAGTAACACAACGTAGCTGAATATTGTTTGAATAATAGAGAATGCCGTACTTAATGCTGAATAAGGTAGCTGTATAACAGCTGAATAAGCGCTAATACAGACGTTATACAGAAGGTTTGGGCGCAAAGTGGGCAGTGCCCACGCCGCTTATTTCTGAATAACAGTAATGTAATAGCTATATAAGTGTGTGCCCACACATTGAATCGCTGAATAACACTTGTATAGAGGCTGTCAAAAGCTTATATACCGCTTTTAAACCAAAGTTATCCAGCTTTGTACACAATGAATCAGTTATTCACACGTTATGAAGCTTTTGGTTCCAAAGTGCATTTTTACAGAAAATATATTCAGATATTTGTGTTAAATCAATGATTTGTCTTCCATTTTAATTTGTGAACTCGTGTCAAAGTGTAGTTTCTGCAGTGAAAACTTACAAAATAAGGAAGACATCACCCATATATTTATTTGATGTTTACATAACTTAAATTTCATTGCGCATGCGACTTTACTGTTAATATATATATACAATAATGCACCGTTTCAAAAGTAAATATACAAAATTTACTACTCCACATTTAAATTTGTAATTTTTCTGCGGTGTTTAGATGTTTTAGTGATAGAAAATGTACTTTAACAAGTTATGCTACGATAAAACTAGTTTTATAAATGAATAAAATGGGTTTTTCAGTTCATTTTCAATTCCTATATAATTGTAGAGGTTAGAAAGTGAGCAACCGTAATGGCGTCCGACTGTGCTGAATATAAGCTGCTGCCACAGCTATTATTGTGCTAATTTCTGAATAAGCATTCACATTATTCGCGTTACTAAGCAACATGTTAGATAATAATGGTCTTAACACAACAAGTTTTGAATAACATCAGTATAATAGTAATTGTTTTCTCAATCTTAAAGCCTATTAGGGTTCTATACACAAATAGTAAAAACCACATAGGTCCTCACTACTTTGATGATAAAACATTATAGGTATGTAACACGGGCAATATTCAATCCTACTTCCCACTAATATTATAAACGCGATATAATATATAAGTTATATGATAAATCTGGGGGCACGGCAGTTTACACAGTTATTTTTTCCGTTATCAGTTCCGACACATATGTAGTAGGTAAAGGTAACGCAACGATGTACGACGTGAGTACGAAGATGTATATAGTATGAGTATGGTATGGTTACGAGTATGGCATGAATATGAATATGGTATAGGTGCGAAGGTGAGGGTATATCATTCATTCATTCATATTAGTAGCGGGTATCACGGGTATGAGTACAATTAAGTATAGTTTGATATGGGCAGTATTGTTTAGGTATGAGTACGAGTATAGTGTGGGATGGGTATGAGTAGACCCACTTGAAAACTAAAAACAGTCTGTTCAAAATCGACAGGAGAATCGATTTCGCTATGAGGGTGATTATTTTATTTTTCTCATACCCAGTCCAGTCTACAACTTTTTAATGCAACAATATGAATAACTAGCATTTGACACATTGTTTGCCAACTAACAACAACCTTAAATGGCCATTGGTAAACTTTATCTCGTTGCAGTAAGGTATGAAAATGGTCAGTTAACAGTGTTTACGATGGTAACTAGCAATTGTTTTACGTCATTAAAAGTAGAGATGCAACGGATAGTTGTTTGGCCAGATACCGGATATCCGGCCTGGACACTGGCCGAATATCCGGTATCCGGCCGCCGGATATTCGGCCGGCGGAACTATACCTACATTTCGGTTTTTCAGGTGCGCATTCTGCAGGTTTGACCTGTTTCCTAGTAAACGTTCGCGCGGACTCATTTCTAGGTTCGAAATGAGTGCGCGTGCAAGTCAGTGGAATGATTAAATTGTTTTAAAATAATAAACAAGTACGATTATGACCGTGTCTGTTTCTTAAATCCAATTTGTTTACTCCGAAATCATGCAATGTTACTATCCGGTATCCGGCCGAATAGAAGGTCACTATCCGGTATCCGGCCGGATAGTGAAATAGTGGCCGGATAGGCCGGATAGTAACCAGATATCCGGTGCATCTCTAATTAAAAGGACAATGCATCTTGTGTAAAATAACCAATCGAAGAGAATTGTTAAGAAAACTAGACCTCGATTTTTTAAATAATGGTTGGATTAAAGAATATGCGTATTTATTCTTGATGCGTTCAAAATAAAATAAAAACACGCTCAAGCTCAAAGCAATCAGACTCAAGTAGCACTGTTGACCGTGTATAAAGCTGCGGAACCCTCTCCACTGCGCACTTGTTGATACTAAGCAGTAGTTTGAATAGCGCTTCTCATTGCGTTCATTTTGCAGCTTTTAGCAAGAAAATATAGTATATGTGTACTAAAATCGCTATAACTGAAGTATAAGTGTTGTTTTAGTATTTATTATTCAGACGTTATGTCAATAAAAGCCATAATGAACCCATATATGCAGCTACTGAATAACAAATAATATGTGGATTTTATTACAGCTTCCAGTAATAGCGTCCACCTTTATTCAAAAACTAGCGTTAAAACAGAAACTGCAACCGCTTTTATACAGTTGAAAGTCTTCACCGACGCTTCTTTTCAGCATTTAGTAGCCACTATCACATTTTTCTTAATATTGTCTGCTTAAAATCATACAACACAGAATATATACAGCTAATTGCTGCTAATGCTGCTATTATGCAGCTTTTAGTAACCACAAATGCTTTAAGCTGAATAATGTCTGAGTAACTGTGTAAGAAATAAGTATTATTCAGCTTTAATATGCAAAACCGATACTATGCAAAATTTATTCAGCATTTATTGGTATAAAGGCCCCACTAGGCCCACATATTTTCTTATTCCGAATTTAGTAATTTCCACCGCATATACACAAAATTTATGCAATCTTAATTTGAATAAGATGATAATTTTACTCTATTATCCTGCTTGTGTGTTACTTGGGCGTCGTTCGTGTATCGTCGAAAAAATTTATCATTCTCTTAGCGTGAATTTTTTTTCACTACCCTAGTTCGTAAAGGCTCTCTTTATTTGACAAAAACTGATGAAAGTTGCATTTTATCCACAAAAGTGCGAAAAATAGGAAATTCGCAACGAGTGGTGAATTTTAAAACACGACCGTAGAGTGTTATAAATCTACAAGACTTGCGAATTAACTATTCGCACGTGTATCGTACAACGTTTTACAGTACATACCCTTTACATTTTCGACGTAGTTACGTAATGTGCTTATTATAGCACCCGGTGTCGTAATGTAGATGGACTGTAATAGTTGTTTTTGTTCACAGGATGTCGAGCTACGGTAGCATCTCTCCCTCGGACGAAGGCTTCGACCGATATGAGCCTCCCTTCTATTGTCCGCCTAGTCATCAAGGTAATAAAATTATACCTAAACCTTCCTCATGAAACACTCTATTAATAGGTGAAAACCGCATGAAAATCCGTTCAGTAGTTTTTGAGTTTATCGTGAACATACAAAGTAATGCAAACAAACATTTTTGTTTTATGGTATAGTGATGTATTTTATGAATAATGAAGAAATGAAAACATATAGGTACACACTTGAGAGTCGCACGAACCTAGCCGCCGCCATACAGTCCAAGTTACGTTCTCATTTTAAAACTGCATGCTTAAATTACCTGAAACTTGGTACATATGTAATGCATAATTAGATTACGAACGTGTCTTTCTACTTCAGTCAGTCTCGGTACAAAAAGTACTGAGGTTGACTGAAGTAGCATGACGAATACGAACGTTTCCGAGAAAATACGATGGAAAACAATTATGCACTACATATGTATATGTACACATTCGAGAATCGGTGTGTTGCGAGAGTGTCCCATCTTAAACAACGAAACCACAGAATAAATAATAGTTCTACCGTACAGAAAGGACAGTTCCTACAAAACCGAAGTTTGACAGCGGTTCAGGGACGAATCATGATATCCCTAACTTATGGCACTATCCCTTTCGACTATTTAGGTTTGTCAAAATTCAAGAAATTATCTTATTTGTGGTCGTGCACGCAAGGGGACGTCAAGTTGTGTCAACCAATGCTGAGCAATGCTGAGCCGAACGGAGCCGAGTTTTCCCGAAGTCAGGAGTGTCTCCCCACTGACGTAATTTCGATTGTACGGCGGCGGCACCACCACCGAGTATTGACGTTTAAGAGCCAACAGGAGTGGTCATTTCTCCATACAAACGTCCTCCTCGTTTTCCTCCGTGGTTTTTGAAGCTAGAGCAATGATTTTTTTAACACAGATTAATATTGTCAATATCTGTGTTGGACCGTTTTGTTTTTTTTGATATTTTTGTTTTTTAAGGCGCTAGAGCCCTTCAAAAATGGCCAAAATGGCCTAATTGACTATGCCGCAATGAGAGGCGTGGCATTCAAAAGTGATATCAATTAGCCAAAAAAGCAAAACGGTCCGACACATATAATTTCATAATTATTTAGATTTCCAAATTTGGTTACGATTGGTTAAGTTTTGGAGGAGGAAACAGAGGAATACGAAACCTCGATTTTTGAGATTTTTACGCAGGATTTTTCGCCTTGTCCTTATCGCACTACTTTTAGGTGCCGCTTCCGTTAGCGAGACGGGTATATTTACCTAAAATATTTAAAACTCAGCTCCTGTTTCGTCTTAACTGTTGTTGTAGGAAGCCCCATGGACGGCGGAGTGTACTGGCCCGGGGTGGAGCCCGAGTTCGACGCCCGGGACGTGTACCACGATAACCAGCACTACATCTCCAGGAGCTACGGTAAGACTGACATACATACATCATTACGTTTGGAACAGTCGCCTGCAATAATATGTTACACGACGAAGGCCGATAAAACGTCTGACACGATCTTATATGTAGAGCCATAAAAACGCGGCTTATAAAATGTAGGCGGGAAACCCTAGGACATCTAGGACAACCCTGACCTTCCATAAAAAAACGAATTTTGAGATTTTTTCTACTGACAAAGTGGATCCGCCAGAGTATAACGTTTTTCAATATACACGGTGTAACATGAGGAAACCGAATAATTTTAACAGCGTATTCCTGATCATATTTAGAGACATAAATGTCCTATAAACTTTTTTGAAATTCACGTAGTTTCAGAGATAATATTAATTAAAAAAAAAAACAAGTTTTTATTGTTACATAGTGTAAAAGGCCTTTTTGATGGTGATGTTACTGCTATAGGACGTAGTTTAAATACCTATCCTTATTGATTGATGTCAAAAAGTGACAAGTAACACTTTGCAAAAAGTAGGTTTTACGAAAAAAAAAAAAGTAAAAATCAATTTTAATGTTATTGGTAAACTTGTCACTTAAACAATTTTAAGTGACAAGTTTACCAATAACATTAATTTTTATGTACAAATACATTTAAAAAAATGATAAAACAAAACAAAAAAAAATTATTTTTTGGCGAAATTGACCTAAACTCATATTACATTTTTGACCTCAGAAATGCGTGGTTAAAATTATTCGGTTTCCTCATGTTACACCGTGTATGCGGTAGGCCCTAAGACATTGGGTTTTATAGTTATCGTTCAAAATTATTTCCTGCAATTGTTCTACGCATAGAGGCATGTTTCATTTTGTTATCCCTTCTCCAGGTATAGTACGATTTATCGGCCACATACGGGCTACTAGAATTTCAAATTTAGCATTCCGATTTAAGATTCAAATCAGGTTGTACTTTCGGGAAATGTGTCTTGTTTTCAAATGAATCATCAAAGGTGGACTAATTGGAATATATTTGGATTAAAACCAAAATATTACTTTGCTAATCCGCGCAAAAGATAACGTGCTAGTCAATCAGTGCTAACCCGTTATACTTACTTGCGTATTTTTTACATGCAATTAATGTTCCCACCCTCCCACCGCAAAAATAAATACGCAAATAAATATAACAAACCACCACCAAAAGAACAATACTCTATGTAATACTCTGAATTATTAGAGTCTAATATATATTTGGATTTTTGAAAATCTTGTAGATTGGTGCGGCCTGGAAAAGGGTTAAGCTATCGGAGAATGGTAGATAATTTTGACGCGTAGTCTCATCCTTTACTTTTGACTCTGACTGTACAATTCCAAAAGACATCGGTCGCGGTCAATGACCTCTGTATCCAAAGTAACCCCAAAACAAACATGTTTGACAGGTTACGACGACGTGAACATGTCAAACGAGCCATACGACGGTTTCCAGAACATACATCAGAACTACATTCAGAACAATACAGGTGAGCTGTCAACATACATACGTTTCATATTTGGCACAGAATAAATAATAGTACTAGGTACAGAAGACTCACTCTCTAACAAAACGCGTCTGTTACGATCAGCACAGATATGGCCGCTAGGTGGCGACAACGCCACGCGCGGCTTATGGCTTTCCCCAAAATTGGGGTGGAATGGATGTACTTTTAGCTAGCTGTAGCAAAGCGACGAAATCGCGGAGTGAACCACGCCTGTATTTGGGATTTTTTATTTATTATTATGAATGGGCTTACTCATGGCCACAGACTAGCCGAGGCGTAGACGTGGCCTACGATGGAGCGAGCTCGCCCAGAAGGTGCCTGTTCACTCTTGATTTGAAGGTTGCCGGGTTATAAGAACACGGAAATATAGACGCCGGCAAGGAATTCCATTCCTTGGCAGTGCGCATAAGGAAAGAAGAAGCATTTTGATACAGATGTAGTTGTAGGTATCTAGTGGATAATTATTGTCCATCGTATCTTCGCGGAAACGTACGAACGTGTCTTGCTATTTCAGTAACCTTCGGTACAAAAAGTACTGAAGTTGAATGAAGTAACCCGCCTCTGCCTCGGGTGATCATTACAAAACATTTTTTTTTCATAGTGAAAAAATATTGACTCTTTTATACAGTGGACTGCGAGCTCCAGCTCCCCCGCTACCCCCGCCCCTCGGCCCCCTCCTTCGTCCGCGTCGTCAAGCGCCGCAGCACGGCCAACAAGAAGGAGCGCCGGCGCACGCAGAGCATCAACACCGCCTTTACGGATCTACGGGAGTGTATACCGAATGTGCCGCCTGACACCAAGCTATCTAAGGTAAAGCTAGTATATATATTTAATTACACAATCGGGTCTACCGCTATATAATTTCTTTGTTTTTACCTTTAATTCCGACGTTTCAGCTGAAAAAAACAAAATTAAAGAACGAACGGGAACGGAATTAAAGGTAAAAACTATGAAATTATATCGCGGTAGACCCGTTTGTGTAATTAAAGATGTGTACAAAACGCGAGAGTTTAAAGTGTTTCATTGTTTTTACCTTTAATTCCGACGTTTCAGCTGAGTTGTACCAGCTGTGGTCACGGAAAGACTTAATTGTGACTTAATGGTAATGGTGGTTGGTGGTGTTTTATTAAAGGAATATTTAATTTAATTAATATCTCCATTGACATTTGTTGGGACGTCAGTCTTTCCGTGACCACAGCTGGTGCAACTCAGCTGAAACGTCGGAATTAAAGGTAAAAACAATGAAATTATATCGCGGTAGACCCGTTTGTGTAATTTAATATGTGTACAAAACGCGAGAGTTTAAAGTGTTGTATAAAGCTAGTATAGCCTGTGGATTTGTAACTACGTCGAAAATTTATATGTACTGTAAACGTATTATACGCAACGTGCGAATAGATAATTCGCAACTCGTATAATTCGATTTTAAACATCCCTTCGGTCGTGTTTTAAAATTCGCAACTCATTGCTAATTTCCTATTTTTCGTATTTGTACCGTAAATAACTATTCTGAAGTTATCAATGTCTTTTAAGGCCCCAAGTTCACTCTTCCGTTAATATAATAAAACTACGCTCTGCAACTGCCGTCTGCCAAATGTTACTTTATTACATCCAAGTTATTTATCCTACTGTTTTATAAAGGCTGACACAACACAAGTGCGTTTTCAGAAAAAAAATTAAATACTGTACAGTGATCTATCAGATTTTTTTTTGTTATTTATTGGTAATACGTCTTCTTGTGTTGTGTTTGTGTTTGTATACTAGAGCTAGAATCCGTCTCAGCTAACTCTACACCAACTTGGCAGCCACAAAGTGTGGGAGCGCTACTATAAAAATCAAATTTTAATGAAATAATCACGTGTATAATAGCATTTTCACACTTTATCGCTGCAAAGTCTGTGCACAGTTGGCTTAAGCCTTTCACACACCTTACTTAAAGGTGTATGAAGCGCTTTAGACGGACTCCAGCTCTTCGCTGTGTCTGATTATGACCTTATTAAATTGTACAACGGGACTTAATAACGTATTTAAGTTTTAAGATTTGCCTCCGACGTTTCGACGACAGCGTTGTCCCCGTGGTCTCGGAGAAGACTGGCTAAATCGAATATCGTTAGCGTTGTCTGTCGTCAGAGTAACATCCCTAATAGTGCGCAAAACCAAGATAAACAAGACCAAGTGCGGGTAGTTCGAAACACTCGCGCGGCTAGATGTTGATGTCAACTTGAGCCAGTCTTCTCCGAGACCACAGGGACAACGCCCTCGAAACGTCGGAGGTAAATCTTAAAACTTAAACACGCGATTAAGTACCGTTCTACAATTTAATAATGTGATAAATCGTGAAAGTTTAAATCAGTGATTATGACCTCTCTGGCAGACGGCAGTGCGATCGGCCGGCGTGAACGCTGCGTTCTCGCTGCTACGCGCACGCATCCCGCGCGTCGCGCCCGACACTAAGCTATCCAAGGTTGGTCAATATCAACCTTATTGTAATGAGATTTAAGTTCATATGCGGATGATACGAACGCAGCGTTTTCGCTCGATTGTAAGCAAAAGCTAGAAAATTAGCTATTTTAGCCACTGCTCGGAAATATGGTAATAGATGGTCTAAATCAGCGGTCGGCAACCTTTTAGCAGCCAAGGGCCACATAGTAGTTAACGAAGATGACGCGGGCCGCACTTTGGAAATTTTTGTGACTTTAGCAGACATTGTCGATCGTCAGACTACATACAAAATAGCCAGGGAGGCTCGCGGGCCGCAAGCGAGAGGTTGGCGGGACGCATGCGGCCCGCGGGCCGCTGGTGGCCGACCGCTGGTCTAAATCTTGGCGAGAAAGTGGCGCTTTAGGCCTAGCAATGTACAAATTGCAGAAATGTTCTCGGAAATTTCAGAGAAATTAAATGAAAGAAATTTAGAAAGTTCTCTGTGAGAATGTTCCCATGAGAACTTTAACGTTTTGTGTAATATATAATATTACACGCCACATAACAGTAAAGCGCGCAGGCGAAATATATAAAACGGCATGTGTCTACGTCGGTCTTGACACGATTAGATTGTTTATTAAATTTAAGTTCCAGAGAATATTCTTCATAGACGTTTCGCAACAGAAACTTCTCCTCGGTGCATTGCTATTTAGGCCTCTATCGACCTATCAACAAATAGAATGTCATTTTAGATAATTGCCGGCTAAGGACATGCAACAAATTCAATCGATCAATCAAATGCCGCAATGTAACGTAAATTATCCCATGCAACTATCGATGAGGTTATTTTTTTTGCTATCAGTTAATTTTCAATTAAGTACGTATTTTTATAACACTTTAAACTCTCGCGTTCGTACACCAATTTACACAAACAGGTCTATTAATGGCATGCAATGCTGCCGGCCTAGCCAAAGTGACAATCGCTTTTTGTCTCTCTATCACTCTTCTATATTAGTGCGACAGTGACAGTTGCATTTCGATCGCTACGGAGCGTAATCGATTGCCATGTTGGCTACGCGGCCTAATTCACTAGAAGAGCGTTTTTAAAAACGCTGTGCTCCCGATTTATTCATGTTTTAATCGCCCGCCACTAACATCCCCCCTCTTTTCAGATCAAAACGCTTCGGCTGGCCACCTCCTATATCTCCTACCTCCTCAAGGTCCTGGAGACGGATGGGGAGCCTGCTGGAGGCTTCAGAGCTGAGCTGCATCACGCGCCACCGCGCCGGAGAGCTGATGCACAGGTGACTTGATGATTTCTTGGATTCCTTACCCAGAGTCTTCTTCTACCTAGCTTTATCCCGGCTTTTGCCAGGGTCCGCTTTCCTACTTGCTTTTCCGATTGCGATCCTGGGCGTCGTCTCGTGTGAGCCCGAGTCACATAGAAAAATGTTTATCCTGACACAACGCTTCGGATGGTCATCCTATCCTCCTACTTCTCCTACCTCCTCAAGGAGATTAGGGTCCGGTCCGGCAGACAGACTGGGAGCTGGCAGGAGGCTTCAGGGCTGAGCTTCGCAACTCGTGTCGATCGTGTGTGTTACCTGTAATATTACAAAATCGGTTTTAGGATATAGATATAGACTGCTGATCGGTGATCACGTGGTGTTTTCCATAGAAAATGAAGCGCCGGAAGATACGGCCCGGTCCCGGCCCGTCTAGCGTGGGCCATCCTTTATTCCCTTATTAGGTACTTAAGACGAAACAGGAGCTGAGTTTTAAATATTTTAGGTAAATATACCCGTCTCGCTAACGGAAGCGGCACCTAAAAGTAGTGCGATAAGGACAAGGCGAAAAATCCTGCGTAAAAATCTCAAAAATCGAGGTTTCGTACTCCTCTGTTTCCTCCTCCAAAACTTAACCAATCGTAACCAAATTTGGAAATCTAAATTTAATGATTATGAAATTATCTGTGTCGGACCGTTTTGCTTTTTTGGCTAATTGATATCAGTTTTGAACGCCACGCCTCTCATTGCGGCATAGTCAATTAGGCCATATTGGCCATTTTTGAAGGGCTCTAGCGCCTTAAAAAACAAAAACATAAAAAAATGCAAAACGGTCCGACACAGATATTGACAATATTAATCTGTGTTGAAAAAAACATTGCTCTAGCTTCAAAAACCACGGAGGAAAACGAGGAGTACGTTTGTATGGAGAAGTGACCACTCCTGTTGGCTCTTAAGTTCAGTATTCTTTTCGTCTACGACTGTTTGGCAAGTAGGTACAGTCAGCAACAGAAGTTGCTAAGCGGGCCAGGTGTTCAAAATGATCTTGATGCGACTTTATTGTTAAGAGAATAAGAGCGTGTCAGGGTAATTAAATTTTCCATGGTGTTTTAAAATTATTGTATTTTAAGTCATTATCGAAGCTATTTGAAATAATCGACCTTACCGCACTTATGCTACATATAAGTATAAATCTGGCGCAGTAATTGAGAGTGTTTCTCTCGGGAACCGTTATCTTGCACATGCGCGGCTCAAGTGTAGGCGGCGCCGCTTCGGCGCACGCGGCGTCGCTGGGATTATTGTAGGTTAAACACAGATTTTTAAACAAAAGTTGGTCAACTTCCTATATACGAGTAAGTACATATTTAGGTATATACGTACATTCCTGTAGTCTGTCTATATCGGATGATACGTGAAACATCGCTTCACCTCGGTTCCTAAGGGGCGAAATTACGGGTACTTCGAAAAAAAAAGACTGCCAATATTTCTTTTATGGTGAGCCACTAGAAGAGAGGGGGTAAAACTTGGCTAAAATGATGAGAAACCGTTGAAGGGCATTTCTCAGGAGGGCCGTTTTTACGTGTCCGGGGCAGTAATTGATTGAATTTACTGTTCAATAAATCTGAATTAATTTAGGCATGATCTTCAGCTTATATTCTGTCTGGAACACTATCAAATTATTTATTTATTATTTATATAATACAAGAAAAAGAAATCCAAATGCCAAAAATGATGTTCGGTGGGCGTGTCCCGCACCCAGATTTTATGAAACAAAAAAATATTACTCAAGATGGGGCATTAGATCGGAGTTATTATAGGTATTCACGCATAGGGTATTAGTTAGCTTATCATATTCTTTATATCACAATAATGTGTTTGCTCAACACATTGAATAAATCCAAATTTACGATGTGTCCCGGGCTAGTGACTGATATCGGTGTAATTTGCAAAACATGTCAGTACTCCTTCAAAGTTGTAGACCAGGAACTCAGTGTCTCAAACATAGTATGCTTTAGTTGTGCCTTAACCGTTGAATAAAGTAGAGGTACAGTCACAGTACAATAAAGTGATTTTTTAAACGTTTCTCCGTCCTTCGCTGGGTTTGGTCCTATGTTTTTTTGAGATCGGTGGTGCAATTTACTCCGAAAGTTTTAGTGCAATTATCGTTATGTAAGTGATTAAGAAGTCATCGAAAGTACGTAAATCCACCATTATTACATCTCCTCTGTATCGTTCATGCTATTTCTGTAATCACTAAAAAGCGATTAATTTTGATATCGCTGGTGTTGATTTCCCTGGTTTCGGTGGATTTTTTGACCACCGATATCAAAAAAGTGATCACTGAATTCAAATCCTGCTTTGTAAACTAGTTTGTTGTACTAATTTATCATGTCTAAAAAGTGAAAGATACGTTGTACAAACGTAAAATTATGTTCGTAAGTAAATTATGTCATAGTAGGTACACAAAATCACTAGTTCACCATGAGTAGTTTTTTAAACCAGACGTATAGACCCAATGTTTCTTTCTCTGTCTTGATATTCTTTTCCAACCAATTAAGTAAATTATGTTCGTCGTCCTCTGTATCACCGGAGGCCCTACACCTCGACCTTTACACATTTAAACATGTCAGCCATGTTAAATAAATGTAGTCAATTAGATCCCACTTCTTTTAAAATAACTTGTGTATGTAAAGTACTATGCAAGGTGAACCCAAGGGACAGGATGTACAGAACAAGGGATTAAAAATAAAATAGCATTCTAATGTCGAGATCGCTTCAAAGGCACTGAGCGTACCTACTGATCGATATTTCTAAAGGATAGCCATAGACACAAATTGAACACAGCAAATGTTTTATCAGTCCTCAATGTCTTATGTCTTTGTCAACAACTTTGTTACAATTTAGCTCAAGTGTTTGAGGCTGCTGGAGATCATAATTTATTGGTAATTGGATCTTCAAGCATTACTCGACTACTTCAAATATTATAGTTTTAAATTGACGGAGTTCACGCTTTTAAACTCTTTTATTAAAAAAATACTTGTTTTCCGTATTGCGTCACATTGCTTTATAAGTACATTAAATATTTAATGAGCATTGAATATCACTCAAGAGTGTATTGTTTATCGGGTGCAGGTAACATAAGTTTTTTTTAGATGCGTGTGCGGTCGGATTGCGTGAAACAAACATCTTCTCCTTCATGGATATAATAATGCAATGAATAAATGATTATACCTAATGTGCGAATTTGTGGTCGACAATGTCGACATGTCTGAAACTCGTTTCAGGGCCACACATCACCCTATTATATGAGGCCAGTCATATAGTGTGGGATATCTTCTAGAGATGTTGATTTACAAGCCATAATTTGGTTATTTTAAATTCTTGAGTCTATATCTATTAAATTTATGTAAGCTTTCAAGATCATTAGCCTTGTTACATCGCTTATCAACAAATAGGATTGAAAAATATGATTAAAATAATTATATAATTGATATATAAAACCTAAATGTGATTTTGGTGTAAGCATTATTGAATTCGGTGACGCAAATTGATTTCAGTGCCTGCACATGATTTCGGTGTTTTTTAAATCTCAAATATCTTGATAACTATAAGGTTCTAATGGAGGCCTCCACTACCAATATTTTTTATATTAAGGGTAGATTTTAGGAAATAAACTTGCATATTATATAAGTTAAAAAAAAATTTGGCACCGAAGTCAGGCACCGAATGTCATCTCTGAGAATCGCCCTGAAATTCGTAACAATGTACTTCCTACAATGTTTTTTAGATTTTATTTTACGACCTTTTCGGATTGGTTGATTTATACGAGTATATATATCCATGCCACAGCTTTCTAGCAGTAACGATCACGGAGCACAACCTCGGAGAGACAGACAAACTGACATGGCGAAACTATAAGGGTTCCTAGTTGACTACGGAATCCTAAAAACAAATATGAAGTAAATAAATATTAGGCCAAACAAAATAAGTGGAATAGCCTAAGGGGCAAAACTATCTAAAATATTAAGGTAACGGCGGCTATTAACGCGGGTATCAAAATCGACGTCTAACACCGCGGTGTTTACAAATACGCATTTTGCAAGCAAACAGATTTATTCCCTAAGAAATAAAGCATACACAAAACAAGCTCATTCATTGGTCTATCGTGCCCATTAGTGTGCATTTGTGTGAGGGTAACAAAAACTCGCGATTCGTCAGTTTGTGCGACGGCGGCGCAAGAGCCGGTTATTCCATACAGACGCGTGACACCGCAGTTAAGTGCACTCCAATCTTACTTAGTGTTTTACGTAATAGTTATGGCAAATAAACTAGTGCAATGCCTTTTAAGAGGTTGTGTATTGTTTTCTACACGATTTTGAATTACTTTTAACTTAGTTTTTGACCGGGAAATACGTTTAAAATGGAAAATAAAATACAGCGGTGATAGGCGCCAATTACTTCTGTGGTAAGTAATTCCGTGGTATGCCACGGTAATAGAAAAAGTGGTAGTTTTGTTATTTACTCTTTAGTTTTGGTACAAATTATCAGTTTTATAATTTCTTTTATTTATTCCAATCTTGATCTATTCACGCTATTAAAGAGCTATTTCCGTGGTATGGTAAGTATTCAACTAACCCTTAATTTTTAACAAAAACTTCAGCACCGATTTCCTTGTTTCTATGGGAACCCTTAATCTGTCAACTTTTTTTTATTATGAGATAAACCCTAAAATTTACTTGTTATGTGATTTTCTCTTTACAAGAAGCTTGTAATATACGTGTTTGATTTTATTTGAAGAACCATCTGTGTTTTATTCTTTTTATGGGTCGGAATAGGTTTAATCAAACTCCAAATTAAGCCTATTACCGATGGTATGATCAGATTACCCTCGGTGATAGAATGTATAGAAATCTATTACCGACCCAGACAAATATCGAATGGGTCGGTAATAGGCTCTTAAAGAGTTATTTATTACCGAGTGACTATTTGGTATTGTATTTTTGGTATTTTTAAACATACTCCTATAGTTTTATTTTTTATTTATGTGTCATTATTAAACTTAATGGCACAAACATAATATACAGAACCCACGTCATTATTATTGTTTTAACCCTCGGTATTAGGTTTCGAATTTTGAGTTTGGTTTCTATTAACGAGTGCAGAAAAATCATGCCAATTGTACCCTCGGTAATGAAAGCTCAATTCACGATAATAGAATCACTGCCTGTCCCTTGCCACGGTAATAGAAGATTGGGTCATTTTGGCTTCAAAAAATATTTTAATACATATAATAAGCCAAAATGAATCCAAAAACGTGTGAAACGGAAAGTTCATTAAATGCTCTGATGTAAAAAAAATATTCCTGGCTGTTAGACAGCATTGATACCCTTAATTTTTGGATCTCTTTTGAAAAGTTCCTTAACTAGCACGGTAATAGGTGCCTTTACCTTAAACAATACTTTCAAGAGGAAATCGTACCATAAAATAACTACTTTTAAGATATTTCTCTTTTACTGAATTGTGACGCGGTGGGCAAAGTTATGTTAAAGGGCAAAGTATTATAGTTTTACGGTACCGGGAATTTTTCATCATTCCTATTTGTCTGCGGTAGCAATCGCGAGAGTGCGCAAACCAGACGCCCCTGCTATCTAATCTAATATAATAACGAAGCCACATGGCCTCGGAACTTTATTACCAATCGCCGTAATTATATCGCGTTTGGACTATTTCACTCGTTGTGAAATGTATTTTTATCCTTCCTGTTCGGAAAATTCACTAATAATGTGGAAAATGGATTTTTCATTTCTCATGCTCTGAAAGAGGGTCATTGTTGTTCTAAAAGGTGTGCAGAAAATGATATGTTTCTGCATTTTAGGTTCCAAGTACGATTTTATAAATTTGTTTTACGATTATCAATTAAAATTTGGGTGTAAATGGATTTGTTAACAAATTTCCATTCTGATATTTGACTCCCCATTCCATAAATACCGATACTTTTGCCTAAATTGTTAATTGAAAGTACCCTAAAAAAATACTATGAAAATGTATAGTTAGTCTTGTTTTTAAAAAAAACACATGCATTTTACTTTTTTCGTATTCGAAATGAAAAGTAGAGTGTTTAAAACTCGGGTGAAAGACATCATTTCAGCCCCGGACTATTGGCTCTCACTGCTTTCGAGCGTCAAACTACCTCGACAGATATCAGTGCCTTTCATCCCTTGGTTAACAATCTGCGAGGACAAACGCAAAGCAACTAATTTGATAACACATTGCAAAATGGCTGACGTCATAATACTATACTTATACCAAAGAATAAAACAGTTCAAACTCATATTTCATTAAAATGTAAGTAAGTTTCCATTGTGCAAACACACACACACACACCTACATAGTTTACCCCAGGGATCGGATACTAGTATTTTTTGTATGGGAACGAAAATTGTATTATTTCGTTCTTTGTTATTTACCTTATACCTTTAACGAGCAATTCTTGTTTATTTATATACATTTATATATATTTCGGGGATCTCGGAAACGGCTCTAACGATTTCGATGAAATTTGACATAGGTATATTTTATGACGATAAATCGATCTAGCTAATAGGTCTTATCTCTGGGAAAACGCGCATTTTTGTCTTTTAATCCCTCCTAGACATTTTCATTTCTAATTGGAGTAATTAGGTTCAACAACTGAGTCCTACATTTTCGAGTATGAAATAATCGAAAAATCTGATTATTTCGAAGATTTTGCAAAAAACCGCACTGAGAGAAAAATCATCACCAGGAATTAAAAAAAAAACCGGGCAAGTGCGAGTCGGACTCGCGCACGAAGGGTTCCGTACCATATACAAAAAAAAACGGTCACCCATCCCAGTACTGACCACTCCCGACGTTGCTTAACTTTGGTCAAAAATCACGTTTGTTGTATGGGAGCCCCATTTAAATCTTTATTTTATTCTGTTTTAGTATTTGTTGTTATAGCGGCAACAGAAATACATCATCTGTGAAAATTTCAACTGTCTAGCTATCACGGTTCGTGAGATACAGCCTGGTGACAGACAGACGGACGAACGGACGGACGGACGGACGGACGGACGGACGGACAGCGAAGTCTTAGTAATAGGGTCCCGTTTTACCCTTTGGGTACGGAACCCTAAAAACAGTTCTGTAGGTACTATAATTCGTTTTTTTTAGCATTAGAAATAAGGTAAACAATCTTGATGTGTCTTTTAATTGAAAAACACATTTTAAAAATAAATTACGGCAAATGTGTAACAATTATGAATCTAATACGATCATTTATATTCTTCTGCTTTCATTAGTAATAGTTTTTGATTTTTAAAAAGCGTTTTTCAATTAAAAGACATGTCAAGATCGCTTACCTTCTTGCAAGTTCTTTCTAATGCTAAAAAAAACGAACAGGGGAAAAAATGAAGTTCAAGTAATAATTATGGACGTTTCACTATATCTGTAAAGTTTATTTATTTCTACAAACAGCTCAGTCATCCCAAATATAATTTCAACAAACAGATAATAGAAACTGCAAGAACTAATAGAAATTGCAAAAGTCAATTTGTTCCTATTAGTTAACTCTCCTTGTCCCCGGATTAAGTTTATTTTTGTCATTTTAAGTGTGTTTTTGTTGTACTTTTCTCTCAGTGCGAGTCCGATCCCTGGTTTACACAGTTGCATCTTAGTCCACATACGTCACGTACCATTATAAGCAGTTATCATTTCAGCAGTTATGTTGTTTTTGTAAACATAAGGGATGTTTACAAACGTGTGTGTAAGGGAACAATTGGATTATTGCACAAATGGCGCAATTGCTAACAATAACCACATTTTCTTTATTACCTCAACGATGATATGAAAGTAATAACTAATAATAAGTAATATTATTCAACAGTAGTCAAGAAATTATAGGCATTTGGAACTTCAAACTTCAAATCACTATCGTTGGTACAATGCCTCAGGGGCCTATTTTAGATTTAAGCTAGTTATTAATTTCGTTTAGTAGTACCACTGTATATATATTGCATGTAAATAAATTATACATTTAAAAAAAAACACTATTGCCAAAACATGATAGGATTGGATTTTTCTTGTATTCGAAATGAAAAGTAGAGTGCTTAACTCGGGTGAAAGGCACAATTTCAGCCTTGGACTATTACCCCGATTGGAATGAGTGATTTTTACTTACCCCTTGGTTAACAATCACTTTTGTAACGGATTTTTGATATTCTACATACTTCTTGATATTAATGTGATAAGGGGTCATCCATTAATTACGTCACACCAATTTCTAGGTTTTTTGACCCCTCCCCCCCCCTTGTCACACTTGGTCACATTTGGCAAACCCCTCCCCCCCTAGTGTGACGTCACATTTTTTCTACGAAATCGCCAAATCGAATTAAGTAAGTACCTAAGTATTATTAATATTTTATCAAAATATTTTTAACGATATAAATATTAGTAATTTTATAACCCAAAACTGCTTAGGAAAGAAAATTAAACGATTAAAAACTATTTTCGTTTTAAAAACTTGTTATTTAAATGTACAGCGAACTAAATAATTTAAATAAATGTTCGGTTACTGATGAAGTTAAAGTGACGTCACAAAGTTTGTGTCTCCCCCCTCCCCCATGTCACAATATGTCACATTTTCTTGACCCCCTCCCTCCCCCTAAACGTGTGACGTAATTAATGGATGACCCCTAAGGTAGGTACGTAGCGGCTCAGAAATTAAAATTGACCGTATAGTAAGTAGATAAGTACTTATGTAAAGAAGGGACTCAAAATTAACGCAAATAATTATCATAATCATAGCGGTAAGACTATTTTTAAAGAAGGGACACAGGGGTATTCATACTGTTGTATCGTTATCAATTAAAACAATAGTAAAATCTATCCAAAAATACGTCGACTCCCAAAAGACCGATACCGAAACGGGAGCCATTTTTTTACACTACTTTTTCTAGACTACGGTCGTGCGTACACAGCCAACATGTGTAAGCAATTTCTAAACTGTTTGTGTAAAAGTTTTTGTCCATAGATTTGGTTACACGTTTTTTTTAAATGCTTTGTTTATGAGGCGTGTAATCGTTTTAAAATTGGAGGCACGTGGCTTATTGGAACAGGGGTTTTGGTTGTTAGGTGATTTGATATGTTGCTTTATGATAATTGAGATGTTTGTAGTAGGTAGTAGTTTGGAAAAGTATGGCCTAGCGGTAAGATCGTACGTCTTTTAATCCGGAGGTCGCGGATTCAAACCCCGGCTTGTGCCAATGAGTTTTTCGGAACTTATGTACGAAATATACTTTTTTTGTATGCAGGTATACCTGCTTTTGACGATTCAAAAGAGATTGTAAAACTAAAAACCTACCTACTTGATTAAATGAATTTCTATTCTATTTTAATGTTGTTCAGATGCAGTAGGTAGTTAGGTACCTCTAGGTAGGTATCTAATTAATTTAACAAATAACATAATGGCATATCGAATGCCAACATATGTTCTATGACGCACTTGATGACACATGCTCATATGATATGCGCATTTTACTTTTGACAAGACTTGTAAAGCTGTGTTAGTATTTGCGCTAAATAAATAAACTTGCAATTTCTCTGACGACATAAATAAATAAATAAATAAATATTATAGGACATTCTTACACAGATTGTCCCACAGTAAGCTCAAGAAGGCTTGTGTTGTGGGTACTCAGACAACGATATATATAATATACAAATACTTAAATACATAGAAAACACCCATGACTCAGGAACAATAATACCTGGTATCATCATACAAATAAATGCCCTTACTGGGATTCGAACCCAGGACCATCGGCTTCGCAGGCAGGGTCACTACCCACTAGGCCAGACCGGTCGTCAAACACAACATGCAACATGATTTTCTATCAACCGATATGGAGACACAATGGTTCCAATAATATGGTTCGAGTTAGACCAAAAAAAAAACTGTAACGATTTTGATAGCATACGCAGTACAATTAAGTCCTATTAATACTTCATATATACCTAATTTCATAGAAGTTTGACGATTACAATAACACTTGCACTGCGTGTGCTATCAAAATCGCTGCAAACTTGTCTTGGTCTAACTCTAACAAGATTTTCTATGAATCGATATAGAATCACAGTGCTATTTTCAAATGTACAACATATCTAAATAAGATCAAAACGAAAACATTTCTCCAACAAAAATTTATTACATTAAAACAATCATAAGTACATAGGCAAAGGGTTAGGTAATACATATGTGGGTAGGGTAGAAAAGTGGTTTCAATCGATGTGTGGAAGGGTGGCACCGTCGTCGAACCCAAGCCACCTGGCGGTCGACTTAAAACGGTGGCGTGTGCCTCGGATACACATGCTGGTGGCGCGTATAACGGCGATACTGATCTTACATCTCAGCCAGCCCAGTATGGTGCTTAGAGAACGGTTCCACCGTTAAGATATGGTTTCTGCCATATGTTTTATAAAGGAGGACATTTGGGGTGCATAGACGCTGTCAACAGAAAACATGCTCACCAACCTAATCGGCCTCCTGTTACCGGTGTATTTTTACTAATTTTCTGACTTGCGTTTGGTAGCCAGCTGTCACCCTTATTATCTAGAAAATATAATTCAATAAGCATCAAACGAGTAGGTAGTTATGTTGATTTTTACACACTTTTATTAAGCTTTACTGCGCAGTGCGCACCTATACATCTGTGTATACATACACGGTGTAACATGAGTAAACCGAATAATTTTAACAGTGTATTCCTGATCATATTTAAAGACAAAAATGTCCTATAAACTTTTTTGATAACTATTCGCCTAGTTTCAGAGATATTATTAATTAAAAAAAAAATAAGTTTTTATTGTTACATGTGTTAGCAACACTGGCGATCTTTAAAAATAAAACAAATAAAATGTAGGTAAGAATTGATTTTTAATAAAAAAATAACAGGCGGGTATTCGAGAGAAAAAAAGATGATCGAGATGTAACGGCTGGTTCTTTGTTAAAATAATATAAGTTTAATTAATTGGAAAAGCAGAATACATTGATTTACAAATCAAAGGCTGTATATATTTCTGGAAGCAGATGACCTTTAATATATCCGAAGTGGTAAGAACGTTTAGACAACCTCAGGTATGTGTTAATTTTGATTACATACAAATTTTAACAACTACACGCCTACAATTAGGAATATCACTTGTATTAAATAATATTGGAGTAGTGTAAAATAACTATACACTAATACAATATTAGTGGCATATGTAAGTAGTGCCAGTAAATTATAAAAAAATATATACAATCATTGTACAGGGTACAAGTATTGAGATTACAAAAATAAAGGAATAAAGGTGTTTCTGATTAATATTTGTTACCTATTTTACGAATTGACGTTTTTGATAAGCGATTAACTTCAACTTCAAACAATTTTATTGCCAATAGTTATATGACTTAAGTACCCTGTAAGGGCACAGCAATTTGTCTTTTACATAATTATACATAAGTATTAAGTATTATCCTTATAAACTACACTGTACAGACATTTTAATAAACTATGTATAAAAAAAAAGAGTTAATAATTATGCAGTTTCAAGTACTGTTTATTCCGGGAGGATCACCAAAAAAAAAAACTCTTGCAGTGAACGGTAACTCTTATCCAGTAAATACTTCTGTAAAATGGGCTCAAATGATTTGGGATTTCTTCACTTAAACAGATAACTGGTACATTTTGCAATAGGTACATAATTATGTTATTATAAAATCATTTAAGGTTCCCCCTTGGCTATCCTGATTTTATTAAAAGTAAGTATTCATTTTATAATGATGATGGTGTTATGGGTAAGTATTTCTTTTATCAGCATAAAGTACCACAATATGATTTAACTAGCTGACCCGGCGACTTCGTATGTCGTTGTCAGTGAATGTCGTGTTCGACTGTTCGTGCTACCTTTCAGGTGAACTTAGTTTCGGCTTTTATAGCTGACCCGGCAAACTTCGCACCGACTAACAGTGTAAATAATTATTTTTATTTTAAAATATTTCTGTGTCAACTTAGTTAATTAAATGAAGAAAAGAAATAGTAAGCATCAAATTCAATAAAACAAAATGTAATTAAACTCGGAAGATAACATTAAACATGTTTTATAGGCGATTGGCCCGAAATTGCATGTTGATGGATTGTGATCTGAATTCAAGATATTTTTGGAAAAGTATTTCTTAATAAATAATTTTATATTGATAAATCACGCAGAGATGATGTACAATTAATGAAATACGTGATTTTATGATCAAATTTATCTATTGTACATGTTTGAATTACGATGTAAAGTTATATATGTCAACGTCAAACAACAAGAAGGACGAACTTATGCGGCAAAAGGAGATGGATGGACCCGTGTTGCATCATGTGTTGTCTGTTAAAGCGCAGTGGCGCCCTCAATCATTTTCTACAATTTCGTGTCGGACTACCCTAGGAGCAATCTTATGGCAATGAATTACTTTTATAATTTTGTTTACGTCTATTTTAATAGGTATTAACTGAAATAAATGTCATATACTGAGAAAGTTACCAAGGCCTACATAAAAACAAATTAAAATATTTTCAGTAAAATAATTTAATTTGTTCTAATATTTCTAACTGTTTAAATAGTTTATCTGATATTCCGATGGAGACAAATCAAACAGTAAAACCATGAAAATGGGTCAGCTGTTCTCGAGTTATGTGTTGTAATATAACAAACACGACTAAGTTTTAAGATAGGTATATAGACTATTATAGATTGTTTATATCATTCAGTGATTTTAGTAAGATTATTTACGAGTAAGCTAAAAAGAAAACTACCCACTAAATATCAAGTGCAGACTACAAGATATTAGCAATTTACGAAACGCTTGTTTTCGCTTTCACGCCCGGTCCAATGTTAATTGACCCCATGTGATATACGGCCATTACACGTGAATGAGGATCAGCATTATTTGGGTTTTCCGTGATGCAGCGATCGGTGAGCTTGATTAATATAGAAATGTATGGTAGACTAACGTTACATCTTATACAGTAAGTTCATTACAACTTGCATCGTTTGTCTGCACAATAAAGCTGATATTTCAATGAATAATTTAGTAATGGGGATGACAATTTTTAATTAATGTATCAGTCGATCAGGTTTGTTTTGAGGATCAAATGTGTAAATACAAACCCAGCAGACAATCAGGCGACACTCAGCACCTACTTTATAACCTTTAGACATAGAATGGCTGTAAAATGGTTGCATAGTCTTAGCTTAGCCAGGCTGAGGTGACATAAAACTGGTTAAGAGGTTCAGCTATAGCTTTAACTTACAGTAGCTGTTTTTGCTGCTACTCGTATAATGCGTGTTGGGCAGCTGGTGTTGTGGCTCTAAGTGAGTTGTAGGCGGCTGCAATTTGCACTTTGGCTTCTGAGCGGGCGATAAAAAGTCTTTTGTAGCTCCTTGTATTGCAATCGTTGCTTGGCTCCTTTGTGTCACTTGCAGTTGAATAGAGAAGTTGTTAGTCGCGGTTGTGGGTCACGTAGTCGCGGACGAGCGCTGTCCAGTCCAGTACCTTAGTACACCTTATATGTTATTAGAGACTAACTTACAAGCTGAACCTATAGCGCCATGTAAATTAGGACGTAAATACTGAATAAAAATGCATAGCTTTACTCAATTTTGAACGAATGTTAGCACCATAAGTACTTAAAACCGAACTTCACGAATGTAATTTGATTTTCGGAAATTACATGCGGTGGACCACAATTAGAAGACTGTTATTTTTTTGGATAGATATGCCCAGTATGGTCCAGTATCAGGTCCTGTAAAGTTTTGTTAATGGTACATGTATGTATCTAGTTATTGACGGTATGATTGGTTCCGATATCATAAGTCTGCTGATGACGCTGATGAGCACTATAATGTTTCTTTTTATTTCTCCATTGGATTTCGCTTCAAGCTGTCACAGGGTAGCCTTACGAACGATAATACAAAAATGGAAAATAAAATACTCATGATCTTCCCATCATACTACTTATCGAAATGACGCTGACAGGTTAAATGAGACGTTCGAACGTAGTAGTAAAAGAGAGTACAAATAGAAATGATTTATTAGCAGAAAAAGGGTACAATAAGTGTCTTGGGTTAAGTGTGTAATCGTTTCACCTTCTTCAGCTGTTTATAAGCAGCATGCAGTACACCGTTAATAAGAAATTAACATAGTTACATTTATAAAACTACGAGGTACATGAGCCAAAATGGCAAACATAAATGAACATTAAAGAATAGGTATACTTAATAACTATACCACCAAGGTATATCATAGACAACAGTAATTAAAACAAAGTAACATTTAGATATCACACAGCGAGTACCTACAAATAGTAAAAAAAAAAAAAAAAAATTGGTTCGCTCCTTATGAGCAACATAATCAGTAGGTAATGTTACGAGTATTATAAAAGCAGTGATCTAGAAGCCAGTCCAATGGAAGTTTGTTAAACTTATGGCTCCAAGTGATTATGTGAACAGGTATAGTTATTGTATATCTTTATATAAGCATTTTTTCTGCATGTCTGTCATACAGCGTGGATGGTGTAAGATATTGTGCTCTTGGGTTGACGGAGCACATATCATAAGGTCTTGGAAATGTTTTGGATATGATTTTTGATAATTACAGATTTTGAGTATATACATACATACAAGCCAGATTTACAGTAATATTTAAATAGTGGTTTACAACTGATCCCCATAGGAGCATTTGCTAAAGTATGATGAGACGTAGCCGTGATAAGCCATAAGGACTGCTTCGTAGGAAACAGATAGTCGTAATTTTTGCAGGCCAAGACGAAATGGTCAATTCTTGAACATTATGACAGAGTGGTTATGGTCCTTCCAATTTAAAAATGAATCGAAATTTAAACCAAAGAACTTAATTTATGTTACCTGTTTTATGAAATGCATAGTCATTTATATGAATGTTGAGCTGTCGAGGTATTGTTCCATATGAGTGAATTGCATAAATTGTGTTTTCTGAGCTAAATAAGAAGCTTATTAATTTTTCTATCCAATATTTAGTATCAGATAAGGCATTATAAATATCTGTTTTATACATACTTTGATCTTGACCACTAACTGAAATTATAGTTGTATCGCCATCTGAATATCATTAATGAAAAAAAATCCCCTTCCCCCCTTAAGTAATAAATAAGTGTAGCACCTACTTTAGTAATTAATTTGGTTGTTAGTTTTAACAAATTTACTGATTTGCGTACACTGCATTCTGTTGGCTAAGTAAGATTTAAGTCAATCATTTGCCTGGCCTCTAAATTTCATTAGCATATAATTTATTGAGATGCTCGGCATGATCAATTAAGTCAAATACTTTTGTCATGTCGAGGAAAATTTCCATAATCGGTGACTTATTAAAGTTTTGAGTCACAAATTTGACACATTCAAAATAAGCCAATTCTGGATTTAGTCCTTTACGGAACCCAAATTGGTCAGGGTGTAAAATATCATGTTTAGTAAGGAAGTTATTATTGTCTTTTGTTAATAAAAAGCTTTTTCTATTAATTTTGATATTATTGGGACAATCACTATTGTGCTGTAATTACACTGTAAAACTACGATCTGTAATTATTGGGATCGTTACTTTAAGATCGTCAAACGAAGCTTTAAGCTGTTCTGGGAAAAAGCCTTGACTGAAGGATAAATGTACATGAGCAAGAGGTCTGCTTAAAAATAACCTACTTAACTTCACTAGTTCGCTTGAAATATCGTCAATACCAAAAGTTTTACTATTACTCAACTACTGTTGGCATTAAGAACATCGTATTATGGACTATTCTCAACATTTAGTTTGGTTGTTAACTTATTAAAATTACTTAATCGATAAAATGATTAATGTAGGATAGTACATTACCTATATCTTACTAATTATTATTGGTAGATCTTATAATTCATTTTTAAAGTAATTATATCTGTTGTCTGATCTAAATTTGGTACCTGCGTGGGTATATGACATTCCAGGTTGCTTTACATTTATATATTATTATTAGAAGATACATATATATTTGCTATTGCAATTTGTGTATACCTTTTTTAAATATCTTACCATAATTTTGAAGAGTTTATTGTTTGGCAGATAATCTCTTAATTCCCTTTTGTCGATGATGATGATGATGATAATGATGGGAAAACACAGATCGAAAAAAGTCTGAATAAGACACAGGATAATTAAACGCTTCCTGAGCGTTGTTCGAGCTAATAACTTCACAAAAGAAGAGAGCCTCAGAGCCTTTATACTATCATGAAACTTTCGAATGTTAAATCAACAATAAATCCTTTTCAGTTCAATCCAGGTCGTACCAGTCTTGATTTCATTAATGTTTAAGGTGACAGGTCATAATCTGATAATTCAAGTTGGTGGGTGTCAGTTAGCATTACGCACACATTAATACATAAATCCTAGTTGGTGCTTTTATGTGCATTGCCATGTTAAAACTTCTCATTATACTTGATAGCTCCTTTGTAGATGAATTATCTTTTAGAGTGTCTATATTCCGATCACCATAAACAACAATATTTCTCTATTTGAGTGTTAAAAATTGAAGTAAATTATTATCAAGCTTGTGAGGAAAAACACAGTAATGGGACTGAGTTTTTATGGTATTCTATAAATTGTAATTGTTATGCAGTAAATGCTAGTTGTATCAATGCCGCAACATTTAAAAATGAAAATGAAAAAGGTTTAGTGAGGCAAATTAAAGTAGAAGTTTGACGCTAAATGTGGAATCATAACCTTATCCTCATTTTTATTGTTCGGTATGAAATAATTATTTACTTTTGAGTGAAGAAGTGACGAAAAAGAAATTGTTAGTTGTCTGCTACTAATTGTATTACCAGTTGTAACTGACATGAGTTTATTTTCAGTGTTTGGAGTGTGTCCTCACGTCTACGGCGACGTGTACACATAAGACGGAATGTGTGATCTCGTCTACGGTGACGTGAGTAAGAAGGAATGTGTGATCTTGTCTACGGTGACGGATACACATAAAAAAAAAAAGAAGGTATGTGTGATCTTGTCTACGGTGACGGACACACATTAAAAAAAAGAAGGTATGTGTAATCTTGTCTACGGTGACGGATACACATTAAAAACAAAGAAGGTATGTGTGATCTTGTCTACGGTGACGGATACACATGAGATAAGGAGTGTGTGATCTCGTCTACGGTGACGTGTACACATAAGAAGGAGTGTGTGATCTCGTCTACGGTGACGTGTACACATAAGGAGTGTGTGATCTCGTCTACGGTGACGTGTACACATAAGAAGGAGTGTGTGATCTCGTCTACGGTGACGTGTACACATAAGGAGTGTGTGATCTCGTCTACGGTGACGTGTACACATAAGAAGGAGTGCGTGATCTCGTCGACGGTGACGTGCACACTCGCAAAGAAGCGACGTCTACGCTGAAGAATTGTGTGATTAAATTGAGTGCAATTTCTGAAATAATTGCTTGCATAATGAACGTTATGTTATATCAAAGTGATACATTGCCATAGAAAGTTTTATTTCATTTTAGTTTTTTTATATGCTTATTAATGATTTATTGTATAAGATTAAAGTTACATTTTGGAATACTAGTTTTGTTAACGTGTTTATTGTAAATAAATTCTTGATTGTTAACAGATATAAAATAATTGTATGAGGCCATACGCCTTGTGTAGAATGGCCGAGCATTAACCGGAATGGGGACATTCCTACAACAGAATGGCCGTCTGTTAGCAACACTGGCGATCTTTAAAAATAAAACAAATAAAATGTAGGTAAGAATTGATTTTTAATAAAAAAATAACAGGCGGGTATTCGAGAGAAAAAAAGATGATCGAGATGTAACGGCTGGTTCTTTGTTAAAATAATATAAGTTTAATTAATTGGAAAAGCAGAATACATTGATTTACAAATCAAAGGCTGTATATATTTCTGGAAGCAGATGACCTTTAATACATGGTGTAAAAGGCCTTTTTTATGGTGATGTTGCTGCTTAAGGGACGTAGTCTAAATATCCTTATTGATAGATGTCAAAAACTGACAAGTAACACTTTGCAAAAAGTAGGTTCTACGAAAAAAAAATTAAAAATCAATTTTAAGTGACAAGTTTACCAATAACATTTATTATTTATGTACAAATACATTTAAAAAAATTGAAAAAAACAAAAAAAAAATTTTTTTTGGCGAAATTGACCTAAACTTATATTACATTTTTTACTTCTTTTGACCTCAGAAATGCGTGGTTAAAAATATTCGGTTTCCTCATGTTACACCGTGTAGAAAATATAATTCAATAAGCATCAAATGAATAGGTAGTTATGTTGATTTTTACACACTTTTATTAAGCTTTACTGCGCAGTGCGTCTATACATCTGTGCATACATATATGGTGATTCAAATATTGTAACTTTAATTCCGCCATTTATTGTATTACAACTAAAATAACAAAATAAATTAATCATAAATCTAGCCCTAAATTAGCCTGAGGCATTGTTCCCAGGACGCTGGCCGCGTTCCCCCTCTGCATAGCGAGGCTGAGTTTTTGTGCAAAAAAAGGGGCAGCTCGTAGGTCGCCAGACACCCAGACCAGTTTGGTAGAAATTTCTTTAACTAGTTTTTTGGTGTCTGACGACCAAGGACCGAGAGTTTCAATTGCAAGTGCCGCAAATACATAATTCGGTTGCAAAAATACGTATTTGCGACACTTGGTAATTTGGGCGTCGTTTGCTGCCGTCCCCGGCCAAACTTTAATTTGAACTAAGTACAAGGTTGTCCGACTGAGCTGAGATTTCGCATATTACCGATGACAATGCAATAATATGCTAACATGGAGCGAGCTGATCTGATGATGCGGTCGGAAGGTAGCCAAAGGAACTCTTCGATTGACACATTGAGTTTAGGCCCATTGAAAGGTCTCGAGAAGTTCTTGGTGGACATGCAAAAAGTAAAATCGGCAATAAAAGAGTTCATAAAAAAATATTTAACCGGTTAGGTATACTTGTTTTATGTCTGCATGAACAAACTCTGAGGGGTGAATTGAATACGTATCTAATAGGTCATGTTGGAAATTGTATATAGCCAGCCCCGAATTGGTTAAAAAAAATTCGTTCGAAAAAAAAAAGTTCGGTCCATAGTCAAAGGTATTCTTCAGAGTATCGTCAGACATAAATAAGGTCATAACGAAATCACTCTGCATGAGAACACCCAGGTTTTATAATAAACAATCGCGCGTGCTTGACGCTGCGCAGACGCTGCAGGTACGGTCGTAAATCTATTAGTGGAAAACGGGAAATATGGTCGGTGCTGTTCTTTACATGCTTTTATTTATGTTAGTTTTATTTTATAAAATTGTTGATGTTATTATTTTTGCTTTTATGTAAATTCAATGTTGACGTGTAAAAGTGCCCTTGTGGCCTATTTGCTGAATAAATGTTGATGTTTGATGTTTTAATGTAGTATTCTTAGTTTTAATCTAGTAACTTTAATAATAATTATAATATATTCTGTTAAAATAATAGCCGCGACATGTCGGTACTCTGTATTTCGCTTAGATCCCCACGTCACAGGCTGAGCCACACTAGGGGATCACTATACTGCCTCTCCTGTAGTATTAATTTTCTATACCATTCTGCAGGACTGGCTACGGTAGAAACGTATTCATCAAACGCGCATGTAAACTATTTAATGAAAACCTTAAACTTAATGATGTAGACTTCTTTAAGTGTACACTAACACAACTTATGAATGCTTTTAAATATTGAATTAAACTAAATTTATAACTTGCTTAACGCACTTAAAATGTATTTTTGACAGAAATATCAAATCATAGATTCACAAATTTCTAGTATAGTAATTGTAATAATACAAATTAAGTCTTTCTCTTATGTAGGTAATAGCCACGAACCTATCTATCTATATGTTTTTTTGTTATGAAACTATAGGTCTATTCTTATTGTCTCTGAAATTTTGTTCATAATCCATGTATGACTGTTTGTTTCTGAATAAATTAAAAAAAAATTGAAATAAATATATTTTGAATTTGAATTTAACTTGCCCTGTTCTAATATTTTTCAAACTCGAAGGGTAGGATGACACCTGTCATTTCCATATAATTTATAACCTATTAAAAACATCAAATCTCGCAAAATTGAATTGAAACAAGAGGTGTCATCCTACCCTTCGGGTTTGAAAAACAATAGTATGAGTTGGTTAAGTAGTTAGTCAGTGTGTTAGTGTGGGTGGAGATTGAGCTGAAACTTTGCATACGTTTTAAAAAGAAATTAAATGTTTTCCGACCAATCATTGTCTATGGAAATATAGTTTTAAAAAGTATAGATGGTCAAGCAAATCTTGTCAGTAGAAAAAGGCGCGAAATTCAAATTTTCTATGAGACGATATCCCTTCGCGCCTACATTTTTCAAATTTGCCGCCTTTTTCTACTGACTAGATCTGCTTGACCAAGTATATATGTGATAGGCCTCCTCCTTGTATTTGTCTATTGTAAAACTTATCTAATGATCTGTGTAACTAACATGCTACTTTTGTTTCAGAGCACAGCAGAGAAGAGAGGGAACGGTCGAACGGGCTGGCCGCAGCACGTGTGGGCGCTGGAGCTTAAAACAGAACAGAACCTGAAGACCTAGCTCTAGGCCTAGGTCTAGACCCAGAGCTTGAGACGATTCCGACGTTACTATAATCGCGTCGAATGAGGGCCCCTATGACATTTCCTTCAAAATTCTTTATATATTTTGAAAAATAATTGAAGAAATATTTTTTTGCCGCGTTTTACTTACTTAAATGTTACATTTCTAAATAAATAAATTTATTGTAATACCAAATGTTGTTGCCCAGTAGTATTTTTAACTGTCATCTTTTGCATTGTAATAAAAAATATTTAGGTTTCTGACTACTTCAACCTGTCGGCTAATTCTGAAAATCACCCTTTAGCCCCCTCCAGACTATGCGCGTGAATCGCGGGCGAAGCCGCGAACGCGAGTGTGGAGTCGATTTCGCTGTCTGCGAAAATCGACTCCACACTCACGTTCGCGGCTTCGCGCCGCGATTCGCGCACGAGTGTGGAGGAGGCTATAGAGGTAATTCCATCGCATTAGAATCCATTTTTGGAAATGTCCGACATACTGAACTTTTTGGAATCACTCAAATACACCTACATCATACAACATACCTACTGTTTCATTAGGGGTGTCGACGTGACACATCTCATATTTTTTTTAAAGAAAAAAAAATGGAATTGAGGCCACTTTTTGCCAAAAAACATTTAGCATGTTTTCACTTTAGTCACTTGCAATGTATTCGAAACGTACTTATGTTATTTATAAGCTATATAATAAGCAAATAATAGTACATACACATATTTCAAATTTATTGGGTACCTACGGTGACAAGTGACATTTCAAAATAATTTTGCGAGATTTTGAGTTTTATTTTAAGGTTATAAATTGTACAGAGACGACATCTGTCACCGTAACCAAGCTGTTTGAAAAATAGTATAATTATGAAATGCAATGTTAAATTAAATATTATTGTTAATTAAGTAAGTAGTTGAGTTTAAATTAATTAGTATAATAGCTAGACATCACGCACACACGCACGGACACACACACACACGGAAAAAGTTCCGCCTTTCATTTTGTTTGTGAGCAGAGAGCCTACCGCGAACCACGTTCGAAGTTGAGCCTCTCTGTCACACTTACGTACGAATTTACAAGTGCGACAGAGAGGCAACTCGTCGAACATGGTTCGCGGTAGACCCTCTGCATCTAGAGCAACAAAAGTCTGCAGCGATTTTGATACCATACGCAGTGCAAGTGTCATTGTATACGTTATAATTAGAGATGCCCCGAATAGTGAATTTGGCCGAATACCGAATACCGAATATTCGGCCCCCTCTCTCGGCGGAATACCGAATATTCGGCCCCCTCTCTCGGCCGAATACCGAATATTCGGCGACCGAATATTCGGCATAACATGCGTACTTAATGAGTCACAATTATTACGAAAACTGTTCGCCAACAAAGCACAATGTTTGCTAAGATATATGTTTATGTTGAACAGAATGGAAATCATTTATTTACAAACAATACCCAACTAGCAAAATAGTCGTATAAGAATTGATTTACTCAGCCTGTAATCGTATAACAGCCGAGTTACGGTTGTTGAAACACCAATATATCGTATAATAGCGGTTAACTCGACTATTTAGCAATTTTCGCTAATTAGTGCTATAATCATGTCGTATAAACGTTTATAGCACTATCTTTTAGCACTTTTATTCCACCTTTTAATAAATGCTGAATTAGCGCTACTAAATCACTTTTATTCAGCATAATTGTTCTATTAAAATCATATAACAGCTATAGAATAGCTAATTGTCTGAATAAGGCGCTTTAATACAACTGTTACTCAACTCTCTTCTCTGTTGCTATAAAAGCCTATTAAAAGCAATCCAATAACCATTTGGCAACAATGCTGCTGTAACAGCGCGCTTATATCATAATTCGGGTAATGGGGCTCAAACCGCTGTTATAGGAGCTGAAGTGTATTTACAGGTTTTATTCAAAATGTATTCAGCTTAGAGTACTTTTAAAGAGTTTTGAACTACATTAACAGCACAAGTCAGCCATGTTGTACGTTTCAATATAGTCCGGTGGCCAACTGCATGAAACCCTACCTGATAAAAAAATAGAAAATCCTACTCTGTAGGGGTAGCTGACTTTTAGTAGCATCAACTGCTCTTGGTCGGCCACGGCTTAATTTCGCAAATTTTGCGTAAATGGCAAAATAGTGGCACAAAAATTCATCAAAAAAAAAAAACCCCATCGTATAATAGAATGAAACTTGCAGGGTAGGATAGCTGCCTTTGAGGACAGCAAAACAAAAGTGGTCAGCTACATCCTGTGTTGGCAGGTTCCTGTGTTCGACCGAATTTGTGGTACCACGTGACAACTACAATTTACCTCATCGAAAAATAGAATGAAAAAAACTGATTGTAATACCTACATTAAATTTGTTGACGTATGTCTTGGTCGGCCTCACCTTAGCGTGATAGCTTTTGCAGTCCGTCCGCATTAAAAAAAATGTGAATGGCAGCAATCTTACCATACAAGTGACATTCTATTTTTCTATGAAGTAAATTGTAGCTCACGTGGTACCACAAATTCGGTCGGACACAGGAACCTGCCAACACAGGATGTAGCTGACCACTTTTGTTTTTTTGATGAATATTTGTACCACTTTTTTGCCATTTGCGCAAAATTTGCCAAGTTAAGCCACGGCCGACCAAGAGCAGTTGAAGCTGCTAAAAGTCAGCTACCCCCACAGAGTAGGATTATTCTATTTTTTTATCAGGTAGGGTTTCATGCAGTCGGCCACCGGACTATAAATCCATAAACATGGCGACAACATGTGCTATAAGTGTAGCAGTAAACGCAGTTACTCGACTTATAGTCGAATTAATGAGATATAACAGAAACTAGATCGTGTAAGCAAATTTTTACTTATTTTAATTAATATTTTTTTATTGAAATTTAAGAAAATAGGCGGCCCATGAATATATATGAACCAGTGCCTTTGGTTTTATCAATAAAGTATTTTTCGCGCTAGGTTTTACTGTATTAAGTGTACTTACAGACAGTAAAAACTTATGTACACAATCACGGTAAAAATAAATGTCATGGATGACAGCAGTAAAAAAATACTTAAGTATCTTTTTGTTTTATTAGATAACGTGAAGACGATTAGGCCTCAAACTTAATCAAATAATTGAAATATAATCGCTTACCTGAGATCGTTTTTAGCACATATTTGTTGAATAAAAGCATTTACTGCACTCTTACACATTTAAAATGCCGAGTAAAAGCAATTCGGCTACTTTTACGAAACATTTTTGCCGAGAAAAAGCAGTGCGGCTGCTTTTATAGAACACTTTCACTGAGTAATAGCAAATTGATAATGTTTATAGAACAAATAATCGAATAAAAGCACTATCGTTGCTATTAAAACACTAGAAGCGCTTTATATCAACTTTTACTCAACTCTTACAGCATCGATTTGCTTCTTATACAGCGCTTACTCTATTTTTATAACACTTCTAGTCTGTATAAGTGCGCCTTTTCGCGTTGAGTAAACGCTTACAGGACTTTTATTCGACTGTTTTTACACCGTTTATAGCACCAAAAAGCGAAAATAAAAACGTGCTCTCAACTTTTATAGCACATAGATTTGCTAGTTGGGTATATTATTATATACAGTGGTACAACTAAACGAAATTAATAACTAGCTTAAATCTAAAATAGGCCCCTGAGGCATTGTACCAAGGATGCTGGCGGCATTTCCCCGCTGTATCGCAATACTGATACGTTGTGCGAGGTAGCCGCCAGCTCTTCGGTCACCAGTTACGTCAACCAGACGCTTCGCGATTTCTGCGAACAACTTACGCGCGCTGGGACCCCATGGACCTAGAGTTTCAACTCCAAATGGTACAAAATGGTACTCTCTACCGAGGCTTTTATATTACAGAATTAATTCATGTAGTTAGAATCAATCAAATTAGACCCATGATAAAAAATTAAATATTTTGGAATCAACAAATGTACAAAAACTTGCTTTCTTATATAACCACTTTCCAAAAATACATTTTAGATATTAAATATACAAGTTTTTGGTTATTTTTTTGTGAAATTTTTCTTTTTAGGTAGGTGTAACAGATATTCGGTATTCGGCCGAATACCGAATATTCGGCAAAGTGGCCGAATAGGCCGAATACCGAATAGTTGCCGAATATTCGTGGCATCTCTAGTTATAATTTCATAGACCCCTGACGAAGCCTGCGTTGCGGATATAAAAGTTTGGTCTCTGAATAAAGGTTACTTATTATGGTTTAAAAAAAAAATTCATAGAAGTTTGACGTTTAAAATAATACTTGTACTGCGTCTGCTATCAAAGTCGCTGCAGACTTTTTTTGGTCTAACTCTAAAAGATTGCTTTAAAGTAAGAATGCTAAAGCATGAAGAATTTCGTACATTGACACGACGTCCTTTCTCTATCGTACGCGATTAATTATATTGCTGTCCCGCTCGCACAGTGACATTGACCGCCGCGCCGGCATCATGGACAGAGGGCTTACCGCGAACCACGTTCGACGTGTTGCCTCCCTGTCACACTTACGTACAAATTTACAAGTGCGATAGAGAGGCAACACGTCGAACGTGGTTCGCGGTAGGCCCTCAGGCGTGGCTCACTCCTCGATTTCGTCGCTTTGCTACAGGTAGCTAACAGTACATCCGTTCCACACCAATTTTGGTGGCTAGCCATAAGCCGCGCGTGGTGCTGTCGCCACCTAGCGGCCATATCTGTCCTGATCGTAACAGACGCATTTTGTTAGAGAGTGAGTCTTCTGTACCTAGTACTATTATTTATTCTGTGTCATGGGCAAGACAGTAATTATGCGCGTGCGATAGAGATGCGAGACGGCCGGTCATTGTCCGAAATTCTTAGTGCTTAGCATCCTTACTTTAGATTTAATAGAGTTAAACTTTACCCCCCCTATTCATAAACGCGCTACAAGCCTCAATTAGCTAATAATCGTTTGTCCTTATCTGTCATTTTGACTTATGTATTTGTAAGAAAGGAATAAAACATAATTTAACCAAAAAGAATAGTATAGAGGGGTCCTGTCACAGTAAATTTACTGCCATCTATCGACACACGCCTAAAACTCAAAATGAGAACGTATAAACTTATCAAAAACAATGTATATATGTGGATAAATGATTTTATTATTTTTATATCATTTTGATCCATATTCATTCACCGATATCTATGTGTTAAAATTGTTAAATGTAAAACGGTGTCGCCACGCCATCTAGCCGAGAATAGGCTAAAGGTGTGTGCGGCGTCTATCCGAGAATGACTTTTTCTTGATTTCCGAGGCACGTTTTTTTCCTTAGACTTTATTCATCTTATACTAGTACCAGATATATATATAACTCCGTATAAGATAAATAAAGTCTAAGAAAAAAACGTGCCTCGGACGGCCAAGAAAAAGTCATTCTCGAATAGATGGCGCCATTACCTTTGGCCTATTCTCGGTTAGATGGCGGTAACGACACCGTTTGGTATTTAACAATTTTAACACATATCAGTGAAAGAACATGGGTCAGTATGGAACAATAAAAATTAAGAAT